>NC_134862.1:91955278-92057778 GCF_049852395.1 Peromyscus maniculatus bairdii
GCGCTAGCCTCTCTGCGCACATCCTTTTCCACGTTTCTCCAGTGGAGCTAAGTGGCTCCATTTTTTGAGCTATCTGTGTTCCCTGGCCTGGCCACCCCCCACCCTCTTTAGCCTCCCCTCCTTCCTCTCCTCCTCTTCTCCATTCCTCCATCTCCCTTTCCTTCCTTTTTTTTTAGACAGAAGGAGGCTGGAGCAATCAAATTAAAGTCTAGATATCCAGTTCTTTAACATGCAACATGTTAACTACACTTCAGGTCCACATTAGACCTAGACTCCGTGCTCTGCTAAAGATGATGCTTGGTTTACAATCTGTCTCCACACTGCAGATGTTTCTCCTTGGCCAGTTGCTCCCTGTCAGACTTGGCCAACAGGAAGTACAAAAGGAGATTAGAAGCCCCAGGCAGAGAAGGGGCTGTTTTCCTATCAGCATCACCCGAGGCCTTTCATCTTAGAAGTAGCCAGAAGAATCAGGTTTACCCTGCTTCCAGAACCTGCCTTAGGCTTCTCAGTGTATCTGCTATGGCCGGGCAGTCCCCTCCTCAGAGTCTCTGGTCCCACTTCTTCTAAACCTACCTTCCCATAGGTCCCAAGGTCCAGCATTCTTAGCTCTCTGTAAGTTTGTTCAGTGGATGGCAAACAAACATCTTATCAACTCACGGGTGGGGGGAAACCGAGGTGTACTCTTGGATGCTTGTTACCCAACCTCAACTCTCCCAGTTTGAGAAAACTGCCGTGGCTTACCTTGTGCCCAAATACCAGGAATTAAAGTGAACAACTACTCAACCTGGCATTCTCATCTGGAAAACGGGGGCGGGTCTGCGCTGGATGAAGAGGGCACACACAGGGAACTCCGTCAGAACAGCCAAGCCCTTGGCTAGCTACCATTATTTCCCAGACATTTTGAAACCAGAATATAGAGTGTGGGTTAAAATGACTTACTAAAATCATTCAAGTTTAGCCCACCATCCACCCAAACACTGCAAAACATGGGCCACTTTCTGACAAGAGATTAGAGCCAACTTATATTCCTCTGGTGAGAAAACACGAAAGAGTATCACCTGGAAATACGTGTGCACTAGGTGAATACATGTAACCCCATAAGCCTGAAGACCTGTGTTTGATCCCCAGAACTCACATAAAAATACCCAGCATGCACCAGGCGGTGATGGCGCACACCTTTAATCCCAGCACTCGGGAGGCAGAGGCAGGTGGATCTCTGTGAGTTCGAGGCCGACCTGGTCTAAACAATGAGTTCTGTGGTGGTATTGTGTTCCCCAAAATATTGTGCACCCTAATAGGCTTATCTAGGGTCAGAGAATGGAATAGCCACAATATTAAACACAGAGGATAGGCAGTGATAGCACATGCCTTTAATCCTAGCATTCCAGAGGCAGAGATCCATCTGGATCTCTGTGAGTTCAAGGCCACATTGAAAACAGCCAGGCATGGTGACTCAAACCTTTAATCCCAAGAAGTAAACCTTTAATCCCAGGAAGTGATGGCAGATAGCAGAAAGGTATATAATGCATGAAGACCAGGAACTAGAAGCATTTGGCTGGTTAAGCTTTCAGGCTTTGAACAGCAGTTCAGCTGAGATCCATTTGGATGAGGACTGAGAAGCTTCCAGTCTGAGGAAACAGGACCAGCTGGGGAACTGGCGAGGTGAGGTGGCTGTGGTTTGTTCTGCTTCTCTGATCTTCCAGCATTCACCCCAATAACTGGCCTCAGGTTTGTTTCTACTAATAAGACTTTTTAGGATTCCTGCAACAGAGTTCAAGGCCAGCCAAGGATGCATATGAGACCCTGTCTCAAAATAAACAAACAAAAGATAGGGAACGGATCTTGGACAATTCAGAAAACTAACTGCCCAGCACTTCCTAGTCCATTGTTACTGTTCATTGTGGGAAAACACACAGCTAAGAATCAAGGGCAAAAACAACCACAACTCCTCTCAACAAAGATGCAGCTCCCACAGCTTGAAAAAAATATCCCTTTCATTTAAGTAGCTGTTCCCTCTCATTTGAATATTTCATGTGCTAGTATAACATGAGTCATTCTGTAGAAGCAGAGTTTGTTTTTTGTTTTTTTGTTTTTTGTTTTTGTTTTTTTTTTGGTTTTTTGAGACAGGGTTTCCCTGTGTAGCTTTGCGCCTTTCCTGGAACTCACTCTGTAGACCAGGCTGGCCTTGAACTCACAGAGATCCACCTGCCTCTGCCTCCCGAGTGCTGGGATTAAAGGCGTGCGCCACCACTGCCCGGCTAGAAGCAGAGTTTTAAAAAACAAGAATGAAAATAAAATTACTCTTAGTTACAAAATTACCAAAACATAAAAATGTTTCAAATACTAAAGTCATTCAGTCTTGATATGAAGTATAGATGTTTTTGAAAAGAGAAATATTTGTTTAGCTAAATTGACATGAAACATTTAGAATATTGGGTTTTACCAGCTCAGTCATATTGCAATATTCTTGATTATTCATAGACTGAAGGGAAAGAACATGCTTGCTTTGAAAAATGTATTTTTTAAAGATTTTATTTATTTTATGTGTTAGTGTTTACCTGGACATCTCTGTCAACCATATGTGTGCAGTGCCCACAAAGGCCAGAAGGGGGCATCAGATTCCCTTGAGATTGACGTCACAGACAGTTGTGAGCCATCACGTGGGTGCTGGAAATTGAACCTGGTTCCTTTGGAAGAGAAGTTGGTGGTCTTAACCACTAAACCATTTCTTCAGACCCCTATTCTCTTTTCTTAAAGTTCCAAAGACACATCTTTTTTTTTTTTTTTAGGTTTTAGGTTTGTATGATATATGCATATTACGGTATGTGTGTATGTGTTTGTGATATATGTGGATATGGATATGTTGATATGCATGTGTGAGTGCAAATTTACACATGCCATGGAACATATAGAACTCAGAGGACAACTCAATACCTTTACTTGGAGGTCATTGTAGTCTCTAACACCCCATCCAATGATCCACATAAGTAAGAACACTTCAGCTTGTCCAATTACTTCAAGACAGTTTTATTTAAAAAAATGTAATCACTGAACCTTTGACACATAGGCCACTAGTTACTGTTAATGCTGTGAGGACAGGATTTATGCAAGAGGCTAGGTCCTTGGGCAAACTCAAGAATAGTAATTGTCAGGCCTCTCATACCCTCCCTATTCCCGGCCCTGGTGACTAACAACCATGGTGTTAGCTGAAAAATCTCTTTAGCACGGACCTCCAAGGCCCATTTTTATTCCTGTGGAAAATGTTCTATGAAAAAACGGGAAGCCTTAGAGAAATAAGGCAAGGAGGGCTGGAGAGATGGCTCAGCACTTATGAGCATGTACCTCCCAGAGGACCCAATTTCTATCCTCAACACCCACGTCAGGCAGCCCACAAGTACCCGTAACTCCTGTAACTCGATGGGCATCTGCACTTAGAAGCGCACACACACACACACACACACACACACACACACACACACACACACTGAAAAATAACAAAGGAACATTTTAAGAAATAGCGAAAGGAAACAGTGGCAGTGGGTTGAGGCACTGGAACATGAGCACCTTGATCTGCCAGCCAATCCCAAGCCTTTGTACCTCCCTGGAGCTGCTATGTCCCTGTTTTCATCCTCTTCTCCCTTCCCATCCCCTCTGTATTCCTGAAGCTGCTCCAACGTAACAAGTGTCCCAGAATCCTTTAGGCATTGAGTGAATGTCTCACCAAAAAAAACAAAACAAACAAACAAACAAACAAAAAGCCTTACTTTGGAACACTATACCATCTGGCCAAAGGACCTGAAAAATGATCTACTGTAGGGAATGAATGTGTATTGTTTTGATAGGAGCATGGCCGGGTTAAGGACCCCAAGGCCTCAGCTCCATGAGAATGTCAAAGTTTTCCCTAGTGAGGCTCAGAGAGATGATAAGGCCCTCCTTGGGTCTGAGTGTGATTTTGGCATTCACTGAGCTTTCTCCCTCTGGGTGTTTACAATCTTCAGACTCCCCAACAGAGCTGCTCCTAAGAGGTTAGCTAAACCTGCCTCCTATTCAGCTCTATATAATAACCCCGCCTCCCTGCTCAACTATAATAAACAGGTTGCACTTCCAGGGTGCTGAGGCTCCTCCATCCAAGAGTCCAGACCAGCCAGTCCCAGTTTGTCTGTACTGTGTCTGTGTGTCTGTCCTTTCTTCATTCCCTCACTGCCCCAGTAAGGTCAATCTACCTTAATAATGAACTCTCACCCTGCCTTTAGCTAGGGACTCGGCACTTGGGTCCAGTCCATTCCCTCCTCCTCCTCCCTTCTGCTTCTCTTCCTCTTCTCCCTCTCCTTCTCTCAACCTCGTGTATGTCTGTTGAAATATTAGCTCACCTTCAGTCCATACCAAGCAGTTTCACCTTCAAAGGCCTTGGGTGGAGATTCTAAATCTGGATGAATTGTGTGACCCTGCCTTTAAAAAAAAAAATCAATTCCAGCAAATTGAGCTCAGAGTATTTACAATCAATACACCCTATCTTCCAGAGCTGGCTGGCTCTATTCCTGGACAGCCATTTCCTAGTTTAATGCTGCAGAATCATCGCCCCTGCCCTGCCCTCTGCCCACTCTTTCAGCCATGTGGGAATCACCTTAGGTTTTGCTCTTGGGCTGTTTGTTGTTTGTTGTTTGTTTTCTGAGTTCTGCTCACCGTCGAGGATTCTTAACCCCTATTCTGGCAAAGTGTTCTCATATGTCGTGTGACTGTACACAACACCAATGTACACAGTGTGGGTTCTGTTCACTGCTGTAGGTTGGTGAGGGTTCCCTCATTTTAGGAAACTTTTAACTGGACAGCAAATTCAACCAGTTACTGGCAAAACATACTCTATGAAGTCTTTCAAACGTATGGTCCAACCCAGCTCAGCTCATTAGAGAGCAAGATTTATGGGAATATTCTCTAGAAATTCACACTATTCAAGACTATCATTTAGTTTTCTTTCTGTTGTTAAGAGAAAACACTGATCAAAACCAACTTGAGGAAGAGAGGGTTTATTTGGCTTACAGGTTACAAGTTCCTCATCAGGGGAAGTCAAGGCAGGAGCTGAAGCAGAGAGTACAGGGAACACTGCTTATTGGCTCTTTCCAGACTCATGTTCAGCTACCTTTCTCACATAACCCAGGCCCACCATCCTAAGCATAGTACCACCTACAGTGGGCTGGGATCTCCTCCATCAATTAGCAATCATGAAAATGTCCCCATAAACATATCGACATGCCAATCCAATGGAGGCAATTCCATAGTCTCGGGTCCTTCTCCCCAGGTGTGTCAAGTTAACAACTGAAGCTAGCTATGACACCAGCCTAAAGTATCTGCTCACCTCCAGCTCCTTGCAACCTCTGGAACCAGAGATCGCATGAACTTCACTGATTGTAAACTAAAAGAATGAACATCAATCTATAATTAATTTTTTTGCCTTTAGCTTCATTTTTTTACCATTATTTAAACCATAATTTGAATTTTCCTTTGTTTAGAAGCATCTCATGAATAATTGATGTTCCTTCTTTGATCCTGTATCATTTGGGGTTTTGTTGTTTTCTTGTTTTGTTTGGAGACAGAGTCTTACTATGTAGCCCTGGCTGGCCGCAACTTACTATGAAGATTTCGCTGATGTCAAACTTACAGAGATCTTCTAGCCTCTGTGGCCCAGCACTGGGATTAAAGGTGTGTACCACCATAATCCTCCCACACCAGTTTTTAACATGATCATGATAAAAATCAAATGGTATTTGTTAAATACCTATGGTGTTACCATTCCTGAGTATCATTACCTAACAACTCAGGTAGTTGAAGTATAATTGAGTTACAATTATTCTCATGTAGAACAAATCTCGAGACATGAAGATTTGTCATTATAATTACTGAGAATAATAATTACTTTTGGATTATGATTGTTCATTAATTTGGCAATGACAGTTTAAGTACAATTTGGTTCTTTATGGAGACATTTTAACATTTATATATAAAAATATAAGGAATAAGTATCATAAAAGCATTTCCAAAGCCTAGTAACATCCATAATAATGACCCCCCCCCCCAATCAGCCATTATTGAAGTTACTTTGAAACTAAAAATTCCTGAGTGGGTGAAAAGAGAGAAATTGAAATACTTCAGTGTTTCACAAAGAGGAATCTGAGTTATTCGGTGTTTCTGAGCATGCATTCTTCCTACAGAGCATCGAGAAACCCAGACATCAGCATCATATTTGTGGGCTCAGCAAATAACCATGAAGAACAACGAACACAACTCCAGAAGCAGATAAAAAGATGGCTTTCTATCCCCCACATCTGCTGAATCGGAGGAGCTCAGGCACTATGGATGATCAGACTGTATCTTAAGGGACAAGGGATAAGGACCTGAGGACTGCTTCAGATTTGAGATCAGGTTGCCAGACTTGGCAATGTGAACCTCTACCCTCCATGATTCCAAATCTGGAGCAGCCCCTGGGTCTCCAGAGATCATCTGCTAGAGAAGCCTTCCTGTTCCTCCCACTCTTCCCATCCTATCCTCAGAGATAACGTGCTAGTCCCTCCATGGGAAATGTCTTGCTTGAATCAGCAATGGTTTTCACTATTCCTTATCACCCACACTTGTGGGGCTATGTGGCTAACTGGGGATGAAGCCAGTGTGGGATAGAGGAAGGTAAGTCTGTGTTCTAGTTTCCCTTCTGTTCCTGTGATAAAATACTCTGAAAAAAAGGAACTTAGACAAGAAAATGTTTATTTGGCTCATATGTTCAAGATAGAGTCCATCATTATAGGAAAGTTAAGGCAGGAACTTCAAGCAGCCAGTCACATCCACAGTCAAAAGCAGAAAGAAAATAAATATAGACATGCCTCTTGTGGTCATCCCTGTCTCTACACTTCCAAACCCAGGGATCCCCTACCTGAGGAATGGAGCCATCTACAGTGGGCTGGGTCATCCCACATCAATTAACACTTAAAACAGTGCCCCATAGATGGGCCCATAGCCCAACCCGATCTAGACAATCTTCCTAAGAGACTCTTTCCCCAAGTGATTCTAGATTGGGTCACGTTGACAATTAAAACTAAATTAAATTAAATGACAATTAAAACATCTCACTGTGCTTAAGTTAATTTCACCACAGAGGAGTGTCTTGTTCAAAACAGCTATCAGAGTAAGATGCATCATGGTCCAAACTTTGTTGTATTCACTCCTGTGTTCACTCCCATATAGCACGCCTTGTTCACACCTAGTTCCATGTCAGGCACATACACAATGCTCAATAAATATTTTTCAAGGGATGAAGTACGGGTTGAGATGTGCTCTGCCTTGTAGGCACTGCTGTGAAACGTGGTTGTCAAAATCAAAGGAGGAAGAAAGGAAACAAGAAGAAGAGCAATTAGTTTTCTGTACTTGACTTTGAATCAATTTGAAACACTATGGGTAATTCTCAAAATCAATTAGAAATCTCAGTACTTGTGGGAAAAAATAAAGAAAAGTACGTGGACTGTGGTGCCTGAAAAATGTTGAAGATGTGCTGTCAAATAGCGACACCTAGTGACCAGTCCCCAAACAACATGACTCTGAATGACTTTCACACAAGCAAGGAAGCCCACAAAGTGGCCAATTCTGCTGTCCTAGCAACAACGATAACTACCATGTTATGGTACTCAATGATTTGTTTACAAAACACGTGTGCCTTTACTCATTTGGTAACTGACACAGATATTGTAGAGAACAAAATCAAGCAGGTATAGCAACGAAGGTTGGAGTCTAGGCTGTTTGGCATGGCAGTGGTCAGCTAGGTAGGCTTTTGTTCTCTGAACAAGTTTGAATCCAGGATCTGGCCATAGAACATACAGGTCCTCTGTCTGCCTGCCTCAGGAGTGGTGGGTCACAAGAAGTGCCAGGAGATGGGTGTGGTGGCACATGCCTGTGATTCTAGCATTTTGGAGTCAGAGGCAGGAGGATCATGAGTTTGAGACCAGTCCGAGCTAAAAGAAAAACCTTGCCTTGAAATGGAAGCAGAAGTGGCAGGCATGAGAGAAGGGGACACCTCAACTGAAGCGCTCGTTCCCGCAAAAACAGCTCCAAGGAGAGCCAAGCAAACACGCATGCGTGCGCACACACACACACACACACACACACACACACACACACACACACACAGCAATTTCACCAAGTGTGGTGGTTATGTTAATTATCAACTTGATCCAGTCCAGAATCACCTGGGAGATGGGCCCTCAGGATGTGCCTGTGGAGGATTATCTTGATTATATTAACTGTGTGGGAAAATGAATCTCATTTGTTTGTTTGTTTGTTTATTTGTTTGTTTGATAGATACAGAGTTTCTCTGTGCTGCAGTTCTGCTTGTCTTGGAATTCACTCTGTAGACCAGGCTAGGCTCAAACTCACAGAGGTCTACCTGCCTCTGCCTCCTGGGTGTTGGGATTAAAGGTGTGCACCACCACCTTAATTGTGGGAAAGACTGTTCTCTGAGAGTCCTGGATGGTTTTATACCCAGCTGAACATTCTCCTCTCGCTGCTTCTTGACTGAAGATGCAATGTGACCACATTTCCAGTTCATAGGTGGTGAAACCAAAACTCTGAGGCATTAAAAGATGACTCCAAGTTCACAGAGTGTGTGTGGCATTCACCCTACAGAAGATGACCCCTGCAGTCAGGGTTCTGGGCTTCTGAGTGGGGAAGGTTTGAAAAGATTGCTGATGGAGCTCAAGTGGAAACCCCCAGGAGAGTTGACGAGACGTGTCTCAGTTTATTTTTTCTGTTGCTGTGATAAAACGCTTTGGCAAAGGCAGGCCTCAAAGGGTGGGTTTAGCTCACAGTTCTGGGTTATAGGCTATCATGGTGGTGCCAGGAAAGTATGGTGGCAGGAGCAATTCATGGCTGTGGTCAAGTGAACTGGCTTGTATCGAGATGGACCAAGTAGGGAGAGTACCAGAAGAAGGGCCATGCCCTCATCTCAAGGTCTGCTCTTTTGATGGTTGCCTCTTCCTGTTGTGTCCCACCTCCTGGAAGTTCCACAACCTCCCCAAACAGTGACACAGTTGGAAATCAAGTGTTTAAGCGTGTGTGCTTGTTGGGGGGGCATGTCAGACCCAAGTCACAATATTCCACTGAGTCTCCCAGAGACTCCTGGTATCTTATAATCCAAACTGCGTTCAGTCTACGTTCAAGAGTTTGCATAGACCAACAATGCAACCTGTCTCTCTTAACTTGGCAACTCTGTAAAATCTGAAGGCAAATTGCATGCATCCAGTGTACGATGGCAAGAGTCAACTTTCCTACTCCAAAAGTGAGAAATGGGGCAGGGCAAGGAACGGTTATACTGAAGCAATGCTGAACGTGGCGTGCAGATTTCCTTAGGTCTCTGTTTTCAGTTCTTTGGGTATCCAAGAGTTCAATTGCTGTATCATACATCAGTTGTTTGTTGTTTTTAGATAGGGCCTCATGTAGCCCAGGCTGTCCTCAACCCCACTGCGTAGCTGAGAATGACCTCCAATTCTGAGCCTCCTTATCTACCTCACCCATGCTAGGACTACAGGTGTGCATGACCACAGCTGGCTGGACTACAGGTGTGCATGACCACAGCTGCCTGGACTACAGGTGTGCATGACCACAGCTGCCTGGACTACAGGTGTGCATGACCACAGCTGCCTGGACTACTATTCCTTGAGGGAGCTGCCACTTTGCTCCAAACTTTTCTTGTCTTTGTCCCCTGAGCCCTTGGGAACGCAGCTGCTTTTTCTCTGGCCACCTAGTTCACTTTCAGGGCTTCTGTCTCTTGGATTAAGGTGTTGCTCTTGGAATAAGAGTTGTGGTTGGTTTTTGTGGGAGGCAAACTTTGCATTGCAGCAGCTGCGGGCTGCTGACTCTGTCCTTGTTGTGGTGAAGTGATTCCTTTGCCTGTCATCTTCTTTAGCTGGAGCCCAGGGCGCTAGATGGGGCACTCATGTAGAGAACAACTGTAGTGTGGGTACAGCAGCTGCAAACCCTGTTTCTCCTGCCCTGAAGTCAGTAAATCAGTAACAAGGCTGGGAAAGGTGTGTGTGTGTGTGTGTGTGTGTGTGTGTGTGTGCGCGTGCGTATATGTGTGTGTGTATATCTGTACATATACATACACACATATATGTGTGTATATACATACACACATGTATATGTACATATGTATGTATATGAAAGTCCAGGGATTTCTTAATTTGTAATTCATTAATGTTAATTATACAAAATAAAGGGTTTCATTATGACACTTTCATACCACTTTAATATGCTTTATCACACACACACACACACACACACACACACACACACTCCTTGCTTGTATCCCTGCTCTCTCTAATAGTCCTCCATGGAACTCTTGACATAAGTGACCCAGGGGATTCTGGAGCATGTGAACTTTTAGGACCATTGGTGACTAAGGACAAAAACCATATTAATGAGTATATACATACATACATACATGTATGTATGTATGTATATGCAGGAACAGTAGGATAGATAGTTGGGTGTACCTGCTGAGCCCTGAACTCTGGGGTGGGTGTTCTCATGCATTCCATTTCATGTTTTCTAAACAGCTTTGTGTCTTAATCCTTTCAGGTACTGTCTTAGGGTTTCTATTGCTGTGAAGAGACACTATGACCACTGCAACTCTTATAAAGGAAAAACATGTCATTGGGGTGGCTTACATTTTCAGAGATTTAGTTCATTATCATCACGGTGTGACATGGCAGTGTGCAGGCAGACATGGCACTGGAGAAGGAGCTGAGTCCTACATCTTGACTTGAAGGCAACAGGATGTGGTCTGAGCCGCTGGGAGTGGCTTGAGCATGTATGAGACCTCAAAGCCCACCCCACAGTGACACACTTCCTCCAACAAGCCACACCTCCTAATAGTGCCACTCCCCACTCCCTGTGCACTTATGGGGGTCAATTCCATTCTAACTACCACAGGTACTTTAACGAAACACCACAATATCAGTAACTTATAACAGCCAAAGTTTCTTTCTCATATTTCTAGTCGCTAAGAAGTCCAGCAACAAAGTGTCAGCAGATTCTTTGTCAGGGGGGCCCCACATTCTGCTTCACAGAATATTGCTGTCTCGTTGCATTGTCCCAGGATAGGAGGGCAGGGTGGGGAATCTTTCATTGACCTCTTTGATCTCTCCCTCCCCCAGCTGACATATTGGGGGGAGGCACTGCTCCTATTACCATGACCCTTATGACCTAATCACCTCCTAATGCCTTCCTTCACCTTTGGGGTTAGGATTTACCATCAAAATTTAAGGAGAGACGGGGACATTTAGGTCATAGAACTTCACATTTTCTCTGTCCAAATTTTGCTCCTAAGGCAGTTAAAACTCAGAGAGGTTAAAAACTTGCCTGAGGTTACAGAGTCAATGTAGAAGCCTGAATGTTTAGTAACGTCTCCCTGCAAAATCCACCTGCTGTGATGCTTAGACCAGTCTTCCTATATAGACTCACATCAGGAATCCATCTTTTTTTTTTTTTCCCCAAACGTATACTGCCTAGAAAGCTCACTAAAGGCCCCCATGCCTGGGATAATTTCTCTCTGCTGGGTGGCCACAGCCCGCGTTTTGATACCCAGAAGTAAGAGATGCGGAGCAAATAATAACATCTTATTAACTTGTTTGGGGTGGGTTCTCTGTAGGGATTTGCCCAACAACGCGAAGTAGAAAATGTTCTTACACGTTCTGAGATGCCACGATAGACTCTAATGACCCTTGTTTACCTCCTTTGAAGAGAGAGGTGGTAAAGGGCTTGGATGCTGTTTGGGGGGCCGTTCTGGGCAAGGCAGTGACTAATATCAAAGCCTCACACTGCAGGTCTGTGTTTCCCCTTTGTGTGTTCACCTCACCTGCACAAATGGGTACAAGGCCGCCTGACTCAAAACCCTTCAGAGACACCTATCTTCATGTCCAGAATCACCAGGTGCTGCCTTGCTTGTTATCTGTATCCCAAGGTGCCCCCAAAACAGTCTCAATTTATAACCATTGGCATAACCGTTAATAAACAATCATCTTGAATTTTAAAAATTATGTTAATATTTTATGTATATGATTGCTTTGCCTGCATATGTCTGTGTAGCATGTTACATGCAGTATCTGAGAAGGCCAGAGGAGGCGGTGGGATCCTCTGGAACTGGGGTTCCAGAGAGTTGTTAGCAGTTACGTTGGTGCTGGGAACCACTGCTTTCAACTACTGAGTCGTCTCTCCAGCCCCAAATTTTTATCCTTTGACAATTTCACATTGGAATTCAGACAGTTTTGAGCCATCGTGTGGGTGCCAGGACTGGAACCTGGGTCCTCTGGACGGGCATCCAGTGTTCTTAACGACTGAGCCATCTCTCTAGCCCTAACAGCAACCATCTTGAAAGTCTAAAGTGGGTCTGTAAAGATGGCTCAGTGGTTATAGCACTGACCGTGCAAGCATAAGCACTGGAATTTGGATTGCCATGTAAATGCAGGGTGGGTATTGTGGCCTGCTGTTATTCCAGCCTGGGAAGACAGAGACAGGATTCCATAGTGAGCCGATTAGCAAGAGTAGCTACATGATGGGCTCTGGTTTTGATTAAGAGACCCTGCCTCAATGAAAGATGGAAGAGTGACTGAAGATGATTCCTGACACCAACCTCAGGCCTGCACATGCATGTGCACACATGCACACCTGCAAATACACATGCAACCACATACATGCAAAACATACAAACACATAAATGCACGTGCAACCACACACATATAAAACATGCACACACATACAGAAAGACATACACAAACACACACACACACACACACACACACACACACACACACACACACACGTGCACGCACACAAGTACACACATAAATAAAAAAAGAAAATAAAAATAAAATCCAAAGGGTCCTGGCTCAGACCTTAGAGGCCCATAGCTCCATGCTCCATAGCTCCAGCTATGTTTGCATTATTTCATGCCCTGCTTTTCATAACTCCAAGGCCTTTGTGACATTGTCCCTTCTCCCTGAAATGGCCTCCCCTGCTCACTTCTCTAGGCAATGGTCACAACGTCATTGATTGCTTACACTGTTTCGTCACCAGGATCAGTCCTTCCCTGAGCCCTTCAAAGGCCCCCCATCCCTAAGGAGTGCAGCACAGGCATCCGAGACTGCTGCTCAGTCAGATCAATGAGCTCCATGCACTTTCTCCATCTATTACAGCTGGGATGGTCACTTCTGACTTCACACTCTATTTTGAGCATGACTTCAAGTGGTCTGGATTCTGTCACATGGGCAGCATGCCCACTCGTCACATGAGAGGGGGGGTGAACAATGGGTAATGACAAGGCACCTAGATCCTCAACAGAAGACAGCTCAGTCAACAAGGGACAACCTCCTAAGCACTTCTGAACACACAGTGCCGCCTGAACTGCGCCAGGGACTGAGGGGACCTCACTCTACTTGTGTGGCCCTTTTGGTCTGAAAGTTGCAGTGGGATGTGACAGCCCGAAGAGGCACTGTGGAAGCTAGAGGAGAAGCAGTCACTCAGATGAAAGAGAAGTATGTTCGGAGGAGGCACTAGGGGGGGCCTGGGGGGAGAAAGTAGACAGACTGTCAACTGGACAGAAGACATAGGTGCAGTGGCCTTGGAGTTAAGGGACATCATTTGTCAGAGGATCCTGAAGAACAAGTTGTAAGGAAGGGAACAAGATGAACTTGGAGAAAACTTGGAAGCAGCTTCAGGTAGGGCCTTGGATGCTATAGTAGGGAAGATGGACTCGCCCTTGGCTTTGGGTATTAATTCCCATCTAGCACAGAAGGCATTTAATGTAGAGGCTAGTTTGCAGAGAAACCCCTCACCTTAAAGCTTCAAGACTCAGCCACTCAGAGCTGAAAGAACTGCTTCCCCCAAGAAGACTTCCAGGATGGCCACAGTCCCTCTGTATCATTTGATTTGTGGTCCTTAAATCCTACGGGGAGGGCTGGAGGTAGAACATTACTGTACAGTTCCAGATAGAACTTGGTCCTTTGCATGGGGTAAGGAAGACATTGCCAGTTTAAGTGACCTGCTCAATTTGGGGACTGGAAATGCTGAAGAATTTCGTGTTAGCACATCCTCAAGAATATCAGATTCCTGAACAATCAGGCAAATCAAGATTGGGCTCTCTATCAAGAGATCTCACTGAATAAATGCTAAACATTATAATTAGGAGGATGGCGGTCCCACTCTTGGGAGGGAGTTGTTGAAGTATTTAGGAGTAAGTCACCAAGGTCTGTGGCTTATTTTAGATGGTTATACATGTCTGAAAGAAAATGTGAGAAAATGTGACTAACCAGTGAACCGGGGAGACAGGGATCCACACATGCACGTTGTTGTGATCCTTTCAACTTCTTTGTAGGTTTGATAGTTTTAAAAATAAGTTAGAAGAAAAGAAAATTCCAAGCAGTACAGCTAAGTGCTCCGACTTCAAGTTGTGGCTGTCTCAAGGTGAGGGCAGGCTCCTGGAGCCACTCATACAGAACCAACATCTTGGAGTTCCCTGAGAAAGTTCTTGCAAATCTGTCTGAAATTGCAAAACTGCCACCACTTCTTCCCCTTCTCAAAATCAAAACATACATGCTGAAAGGCTCGGGGACTGTTTTGCACACTCTGTAATATTATGTCACTTGGTTGTGTCAGAAAAAGATTTACACCAACTACCAAGTCAAGGCTGCATTTGAAAATAGCACAACAGTCCTGGTTCCCTCCCTCCCTTCCTCCCCCCTCTCGTGTGTGTGTGTGTGTGTGTGTGTGTGTGTGTGTGTGTGTGTGTGTGTGTGTGTGTGTGTACCTTTCTTTGGAGTTGGTTTTAAATTACCAATTGAATTCTCATCTCATCCCCCATGATGCATGGTGCCTTTAATAATTCACAACACAATTCTATCATCTGTCCCCACTGTATTCCTCGCTCCAGAGCTTTATAAAATGTGTTTTCAGATGATTGCATCTGGGCTTAAGAAATACAGCAAGGGTGTCTTTTGGGAGAAAGAGAAGAAAA
The DNA here is from genome assembly GCF_049852395.1 of Peromyscus maniculatus bairdii. NCBI lineage: Eukaryota > Metazoa > Chordata > Mammalia > Rodentia > Cricetidae > Peromyscus > Peromyscus maniculatus. The sequence goes on from NC_134862.1 coordinate 91,970,325, forward strand.
TGATTTATAACTACAGAATATAATAAATACAGAATAGCTGTAATTAGTAAAGGAAAGTCTTATGATTGAACAAATAATGTGCTATGTGCTTCAAAAATTACCAGGCAACATGTACCCTTCAGAGAAGTGATTATTCAGCAGCAAGACAGACAGGTCAGAAATCTTTCCATCTATTCACCCTTTCTGCTTGCTCTGTGTCTGTGTTTGGCAATATACCTAAAGAAATACTGCAAGACTCCGTCATGTAACGAGAATTTATTACACGTAATTCACTCCTAACAGGACCATTGATGGGAAACCATTGCACATTTCAGAGTGGTGAAAAAGAACAGTCCTCTGCAGCCCTTTTTATTTGGAAACGTTGTTTTTTTCCTTTGAGTTATGTGTATATGCATGTGCCAGTGAGTGGGTATGTGCAATGTGAGTGCAAGTGATCTCATAGTCCAGAAGAAGGCATTATATCCCCTGGAGCAGGAGATGCAGGAGACTGTGAGCGAGCTCAGCTCCTCTGAAAGAACACTACAGACTCTTACCTGCTGAGACAGTGGTTCTCAGCCTTCCTAATGCTGCAACCCTTTAATAATCTTCATATGGTTGTGGTGACCCCAACATAAAATTATTTTGTTGCTACTTCATAGTTGTAATTTTGCTGTTGTTATGAGTCATAATGTAAATATCTAATATGCTGGATGTCTGATATGTGTGACCCCTGTGGGGGTCGTGACCCACAGGTTTAGAACTACTATTGCCTAGGTGTCTCTGAACCCCACTGCAAACCTTTTCGTCTTGAGCCAGACAAAGAAACTTTCCATGGAACCAGTAAATGTGTATACCTATAAAACTGAAAACCCAAATTTCAAGAGAATCTGATTTACCAACTAACTTCTCAAATTTTCTATTTAATCCACCACGTCTTTCTTTTGAAATTGATACTTGAAAATCAGTTTCAAAATGTATTGGAGACTCACCCTAGGTAGAAGAGCACAAAGTAAAGACTCCCACTTCAGAAGCATCTTTCTGACAGAGAAACTAACCGGCAGAATGGGAAGGAATAGGATCCTGGGGGAATCTCCACTCTGGGTAGAGAAGTAACAGCTGTTGTCTCATAATTCAACAGGAAAAGTTCAAGTTCACAGTACTATGAATCCTGCCTGACACACAGTAGACATAACCAAAGTCGGCAGGAATAGCATTTGCCACTCAACGGACATTCAGAGTACAAATCCTGAGGATCCGTGGTGGCTAATCTTGGTTGCCAATTTGGCGCATCTGGGAGGAGGGAACCTCAGCTAAGGAATTGCTTGTATCAGATTGGACTATAGGTATGTCTGTGGATCGTTTTCTTGCTAATTGATATAAGATTGCCCAGCCCACTCTGGGCAGTATCATCCTTACATAGATGGTTCTCGGCTGTATTAGAAAGGTAGATGAATGTGTGAACCTATGGGCAGCATTCCTCCATGGTCTCTGCTTCAGCTCCTGCCTCTGGGTTCCTGTCTTGGGTTCCTGCCTTGACTTCCCTCCATGATGGACTGTAGTTGGTAAGCCAAATGAACCCTATCTCCCTAGGTTTCTTTTGGCCACGGTGCAGCAGAGACCAAACTAGGATGGGTACGTTTCCTTTTAGAAAAGATTTCACGGTCTCTCCTTCAGGTTGCTGTTACTACACATTACCGTAGGCAACAGGTCGTCCTAATCCCGTTTTTTCTCTTCACACTTTCAAGGATTCTAGAGCTGAGATTTATGAAAAGGTTCTGTTGGCTTTCTTTTCTGTGCTGTTGATTAAACATTGGACCTCCCACATGCCAGGCAAGCACTCTGCCACAACCCACATTCCCACACCAACATTCTGTTGATGTATAAGTGAACAGACAAATCTCCTTACATTTTCCAAGAGAAGGAATGCATTATTCTTCATGAGGACAGGCAAATGCTATAATGCTACATGAAAGCGAGCATGCAGCTGAAGCCCTCAAGTGGCTGCCTGTCTCCATCTCTTCTGGGGATGGATGGAGAGCAGCCATCACTGTTCACTCTTCTGTTGCTCTGATAAAACACCATGATGAGTAGAAGTGTGTCGCTGTGGGGGAGGGGGGAGCTTTGAGGCTTTATAGTCGCACTACTTCATGATCTCTCTGTTTCCTGTGTGTGATGAAAACGTGGTTAGCCAGGGTCTTAGTTACTTTTCTATTGCTGTGACAAGTCACTGTGACCAAAGAAACTTATAAAAGAAAGCAACTTATTGATCTTATGGTTTCAGAGGGCTAGAGTCCACGATGGCGGAGCAAAGGCATGGAAGGCAGAAAAGCTAAGAGCTCAGATTCACAAGCAGGAGGCAGAGAGAGTTAACTGGGAGTGGCATGAGTCTTGAAGCCTCAAAGTCTACCCCCAGGGAGACACCTCCTCCAACAAGGATACACCACCTAATCCTTCCCAAACAGTTCCACCAACTGGGAACCAAGCATTCAAACATATGGACTTACAGGGACCGTTCTCATTCAAACCACCACAGCCAGCCTTCTGCTCTTTGCACCCTGTCTAGACTTGCATGCATGTTGCCATGCCTTTCTGCTATTGTGGGCTCTTGCTCTCAAACTGTTAGTTAAAAGAAACCTTTTCCCCCTAAGTTGCTTTCTGTCACTGTGGTGGTTTGAATGAGAAATGTCTCCCGTAGGCTCAGACATTTGAACACTTGGTCCCTGGTTGGTGATACTGTTTGGGGAGGTGTAGGAGGTGTGGCCTTGCTGAAAGAAGTCTGTCCACTGGGAGCTGTGTTCTATAACTAAAGTCCTCCTAGCGCTCTGCTTGGTTGTTTACGGTTCAAGATGTGAACGCTCAGCTTCTTACTCCTACTGGCATGCTTACCATTTGTTGTCATAGCTTCCAGACACAATGGCCCCTTATCCTCTGGAACTGTAAGCCAAGATGAACCCTTTCTTCTATAAGTTTCCTTGGTCATGGTGCTTTATCACATCAAAGCAACAGGAAAAAAAACAAGCCTAATAGGAATACCCATAGTGCATATGCCCATTGCACATAGACATCCATGAGAATTAAATAAGCCGTTGCAAAGCTTGCTGCACTCAGTGCAGTGCCTGACACATGATCAGTGTATATTAGTTACCATGTAATAAGTGACAGATAATCTCAAAATGCAATACCTGTGATAGTTATCAATGTACTGCCTCCCCCCATTTCCATAATCACCCATCCTTGCCTGCTCTGTAAAAGTGGGTGTGGAATCTATAGGGTTTTCCTTTGCTCAGCTGGCAGTAACCTTTGTCAACAGGGGGAAGTGGGGAGACATTGCAGGAGAAGCTTTCCCCTCCTGGCTCTGATATGTTCTCTCCTGTGCTCTGGATCACACATGTGGCTCCCGCAGAACTCAGCTCCTACAGCCCAAGCGGCTTCTCCATTACCAGCCCTTGATGTAGACCCAACAGCACCCAGTAGACAATAGCTGCTCCCTACACTTGCCCACATGAGGTTTTGTAACCACCTGCCTCCACTGATACACTTTCATGCACCACTTTTTCCAGCACCTGGAAAAGAATTTCCTAATGGGTTTCAGAGAGCAGGTTTCTAGAAAGTTCCATTGCTGTGCCACCATGCTGATTCCTCTGCCATTCTATGAGCCAGAGTTATACCTTCACTACGAACTCTGAGCACTGAGGTGTAGGAGCCCCTTCTGGTGCATTCCATCAGCCTGGACAGCTAGGGACTAATGCACATGTCTGCTATCCTTACATTCTTCAATGTCTCCTTTATTCCTTTAACCTCATGCTATAGTAATGGTTTTTCTTATTAAACATCACCCCAAGGACAGCAAGGTGGGTAAAGGCACTTGCTACCAAGCCTGAATTCAATCTCTGGAACCCGTATGGTAGAACAAGATGATCAACTCCTGTAAGTTGTCCTCTGACCTCTGTTTGCATCACAACACACACACACACACACACACACACACACACACACACACACACACACACACACGCATGCGCTTGGACATGCAGGTATATTTTAATGAAACACTCCTGGGACTGGTATTCCTAAAGCTCACACTGTAAACAGTGCTGAGCTAGTAGCTGGATCCATTAATTTTGGATACATTTGTTCCTGTTTTCTAAAAGTAGCTGATCTTCCTTCAAATCCATTTCTTTGTCTCTTCATATGCTACCTTATATCCACTCTGATTGGCCCACCGACCAGGTTCTCCATCCTTGCTTCTGTTATGACTGGTGAGCAGTTACTCTTTTTCCTCTTTCCTCTTCCCTAGTCCTATGCTTGCATTTCCAGATGCTCAGCACAATTAGTCTACAGCTACTGGCAGGGAAGTGGGGGTAACATTTTTGCAGGTTAAGTCCTAGGCAAAGGCAATCATTGTAGCCAGTGTTTAGGGACACTGGAGAGAAGAATGATGTAACCATGGGAAACAGCTTCTGCCATTAGGCTTCATATGCAGATCGATGTCTCTGTCCATCCCAGCCCCATCCCAGCCCTGACCCCTGCCTTGGAGTAATATACTCTTTTAAGTTAGTCCTTGCAGAATACCAACTCAGAACAAGACTTTTTTTCAAGTGTTAGATAATAAATCTAGGGAGGAAAGAGCTGCCAGTTCACACAGTAAGATCACCTTACTAAATGCCACTGCTTCCAAGTGGTTACATCTAAAAATTATAGGGGGGGGGGAATGTTACTGATGTTGAAATTTTGACTTACAGGCCATTCAAGAGCAAGGAAAATGGTCTAAAGTTCTACTCACTGTTTAGGTGAGGTAGAAAATAGGCCTCATTCACTTTTCTCCTCCAACGCCAACCTTGACCTTCCTTTAATTCAATTTATTTGTACTCCTGCTGTATGCATAGTGCTTGCAGTAGATGCCATGGATGTGACAGATGCGAGCTGGTCAGAATGACCTCCCAGAAACTAGGGTGGAAGGAAGGGGGAAGAAATGAGATATAGACATTGGCATAATGTCATTCTGTTTGTATTTTAAGGTGATGGAAGAGAGGGCGGGGGGAGCCGAGAAGAGGTCACCGGAGAGAGGAAACGGAAGATATGATGATGGAATTGAGTGAGTGAGAAACTTATTTTCCCCAGGAGTCAGGCTAGCCACCTGTAAGCACTGCTTTTCCCATGGAGTTAGAGATCCTGAGTCTGAACACTGTCGTGCTCAATCTCCTGTGACATGCCCAACTTAGATGATGGTACAACAGGAAGAGGTTGTCATGCCTCCACCCCCATTAACCTGCCAGCCATTCTCCATGTCATGAGTTGGTAACTGCCATTCAAAGACCAGACTGCCAACCACACCAAAGGATCCTGAAGAAAACTGTTGTGATGGATGCTCTTTATGTTGGACCCATTTGCTGGGCAGAGAATTTCATTTCCTTGTGGCGGGAATGTATAGCAGAGGTTCATGTAAGATGTACCTGGGGAGATTCCTTTAGGCATGTACATCAAGACTCCCTCTCTTCATGTGTCCATAACATGTGGATTTTCAAAAACTAATAAGGGGGTCTATCTATGCTCTTATAACTAGGAATCATTGTCTTACAGGATCCCAGGTGGTGGATATTACCTTATAACCTCAGAAAAATGCACCATTCCCAGGAAGAGCAGTAAGCAGGTGCTATACCCAGTAATTTAGAGACATCAAGTTGCTTTCCCATGCCTAAATTTTATCCAGCAATACCACCAAGATGAAAGAGCATTTCAGGGAATACCCTTGTGCCCCGCAGCTGTACCATCATTAATAATTTACTGTACTGCTACATCATATCCTTGGCCATCTGCTCCATCTATCAATCAAACTGTTTTATGCATTTAAAATAAATTCCAGACATCACTGTATTTCCCCTTAAGTATTTCAATGTATGGGTCATTAATTAAGGCTCAATATATCATTTTTATTCTATTTACAGTCAACTTTGTCTTTAAAAAATTCACAATTTGTGTGTTTATTGTATGTGTGTGTTCATGGTACATGTGGAGGTCAGAGGACAGACTTTGATGTCATTTCTCTGGTGCCATCCACTTGATTTTTCCTTTTTGAGACAGGGTCTCTCACTGGGACATGGAATTCACATCTGTCTGTCTTTGCCTCCCCAGAGCACACCACAATTCCTAGCTTTTTTCTTTTTAAAAACGGTTCTGAGGATGTGACTCTCATATCTTTGCAATTGCAAGGCTCAAGTACTTTACAGGCTGTGCTCTCCTGGCCCCAAAGATGCACGCATTTTAATTGTGCACTGTGTAGTTCAATACATAAGACCATGTGATCCAAACTGTTACCGAGATAGAAAACACTGCCACAACCCTGGGGAGTTCCCTTGAGTCCTGTCCCAATCAATCCCTTCTCCTACTGAGCTAGTCTCCTACTTTCCAGGGCCAAGCGCTGAGTTCCCCAGCATGGCATTTGGGCTGTTCCAGAGCAGCATGTTAATAGAATCCTACAGTGAAGGACAGCGTGCTCTCTTTTATTTAAAGCTTCTTTCACTCAGCAGAATGTGAGGTTTATGCTTCTTCTTGCATGTGGTTGGGTTGGGGGGTTGTTTCATCATTAGCTTATATTCCGTTGTGCAGATAGATACAAGAGCTTGTTTTCCCATTTCTCTATTGTAACACTTGTATTTTTGAACCAATTATTGGTATCAGACTGTATTCATGAAAGGTATTTCTACATTCTGCTGAGATGTATCTTGTGCAAAGCAAACACCACACACACACACACACACACACACACACACACACACACACACATGTGCACGTGCTCACAAGTTATCTTCCTTTTGGAATAATGTTAATGGAGAATGTGTTAGAATGCTAATGGAGAATGCTATGTGGAACATGAACTCTAGAGACAGTTGAAAGAGTGCAGGAGCCAGAATACTTTAAGAGTTCAAACGTGTGTTTATAGTTATTAGTGTGTGTGCACGTGCACTCATGCTTGCCACAGTGTACTTGTGGAGAAGAGAGGGCAACTCACATGGGCTGGCTCTTTCCTCCCACTCTGTGGGTTCAGGGAATTCACCTCAGGTTGTCAGTGTTGGCAGCAAGCGTACTTACCTACCGAGCCATCTCACCAACCCCAGAATACTTTCAATACTTACAATTTCAGTTAGCTTTTTTTTTTTTTTTCTGAGACAGGGTTTCTCTGTGTAGCTTTGGAGCCTGTCCTGGAACTCGCTCTGTAGCCCAGGCTGGCCTCAAACTCACAGAGATCCGCCTGCTTCTGCCTCCCGAGTGCTGGGATTAAAGTCCTGCGCCGCCACCACCGCCTGACTGAGTTTGCTTGTTTTTAAAGGACACTTCCTTATGTTGCATGTCCTATTTCAATGATTCCATAATTGGTCTAGCTGCGTTTTATTAGAGTTGATTTTTTTAAATATTTCTTCTTCAATTAACTGGAAGCTCCTTCATAGCAGACATTCTCTTGCTGGTACTCTCAGCATAGAACTTGGCACATGGTAAGTATTTAGTAAATATTTCAAGAATGGACAATGGGGCTGGCAAAATGGTTCAGCAAGTAAAAGTGCTTGCCACCAAGTCTGAGGACGCGAGTTCGATACCTGAGACCCACAGAGTGGAAGAAAACTGACTCTTGCAAATGTCTTATGACCTTAACAAAGGTACCACAATAAGTGTCCCCCTCCCCTCAATAAAATAAATGTAAATTTTTAAAAGAGTGAATAAATACATTAAAAACCTACATGAATGATTTACTTATTCAAGCTCCATTCTCTGTTCTCTGCATGATTTGGGCAGAATTCTGTGCCTGTGGAATAGTTCCAAGTCTTTTCTTGATTATATTTCCTTTGATTTCTAGTCACATTCTCAGAACTGCTGCCTGGGGTAGGAATGTGAATTTGGTTCCTTCCATAGAGAGGTGGGGCTGAGGACTGAAAAGCAGAGTTGATAGCACATTAATTAAAGTTTACACTTGGAATGCCCGAACCCTGAATCCCAGAAAGTGCCAAGATCTTAGAGTCCCACCTCCTGATTCTTCAAAAAGATCAAAGGATGGAGAATGCCTCTGGACCCTCCGGGGTTCCAGGAACCAATCTGTCACCTGACAGTAGGTAGCTCTCCACAACAGCAGCAAGCAGAAGGAAATACGGAAGGAGATAGAGGGAAGCGAGGAAGCGTGGCTCCCAGCAGCAAAATGGTTTCGCTAAAACTGACGTTAGAACCCAGTCCTCTTCCCCAGTCCAGCTCTGGTGCCAGCAGCTTTTTGCATTTTTAGCATGGCTGATGATATAAAGAACAGATTCTATTTCCCTCTTCCTGACGGCAACTTAATTATGGAAGTGGTCGTCTCGCCTCGATGCAGCTGTTGCTTGCAGGTACCTGCAACGCTGGTGCCCCAGCTGCCTTGATTGAGAGGCCCAGTTTGCAAGAAAACAAGACAAAATACTTTGCTTCCTTGATTCTAGTGGGAATTTAATTTAATTAGCATCTGATTTACACAATGCACTTCTGACAGCTGTGTTTGTAGAGTCTCCGTGGAAGCGAGAAATTACCATCCATTGAAATCATCATCTAGGCTTATTTATCATCCTGCTGCATCTTCCCAGCCTTGAGCGCTGGGGACTTCTGTGTATTTCTGGCATGCTGCATGAAGGTTACAGTAAATAATACTCAAGTGAGTGCACTGGGCTTTGTGTTTAGTGCAGGCTTGTTCTGCAGCCTTTATAGGTTGGGGCTGGAAGTAAGGCTTTGGAGGCTTTGATCAAAGGACAGGTGCCTTTTAATGTCGGGTTTTAGGGAAGATGAAAGATCTCAAATGAAAAATGCCTAACACCTGGGCCGGTGTAGCGGGCCACTCTGAGGAGGGTGGCTCAGGATGGATGTGGGAGACTGAGGGTATGGCACATCTTCAGGACCTGGAGCTTGACTGAGGCAACTAAGAAATTGAAGGGAGTTGGGTGTCTGCCATGTTTAGATTAGTTACTGCCTGGCACATAAAAAAATATTTGTTGAATGAATGAATGAATGAACGAGGTCCTGAAACTGAGCCCTTGCTTCATAGGTCTTTTGCTAAAAGGCTTTACAAGTGTTACTAGGTGTCTTGTAGCTCAGGATGCCCTGTCAGGCACTGAGAGACATTCTGGAGAATATAATCATCCACAGAGTGCGACTGCCAGCTCCAAGACTCCGTGGGACGGCAGGACCCGAGCTTCGCTAATCCTTGGCTGGCACACACAGATGACGTAAGTTCTTGCCCAACCACCGGCTGTGTGTATGTTTGCTTCTCAGACCCTGTTCAGTCCTCTTCTTTCTGCTCCTTGCAAGGTGCCTCCATCAAAATGGAGCTGAGTTCCTTCTCCTTCCTCCATATGTTTGAAGGTATAATAAGTGTCTCCTTTCTGACATGGTTTACACACCATGTCCTAGGAGGCATCTCCAAGCTGGATCTTAGGATGAGCCTGAGCGGGAGAGAATTAAAGCGTCAGAACCGTGGAGCCCCGTGTTCGGAGCTGGGAGGCTATGAGCAAAGTGCTGACTGTGGTGGCTACAGCGTAGGGTTAGATTAGTAAAAACCTTAAGAGACACAGTCCAGGCCCAAGATACTGTCGGACTCATTGACTCCCAAAAGCCCTTGAACCCCTTCCCTGGCCAGGCATGTATGCAGACTGAACCTGCCTCCCAGCTAATTTTCAGTCAAGCTCTTCCTTTTGTCCCAGCATTGGCTTTCTTCGCACATCCGTGCATTCACTCCATGGCTCTGGTATAACCTGAGGGGCTGAAGGAACTTCGGAACGGTTCAGCCCACTCTGGCCATTCACTGTCCTCTGTCCTGAGCAAACCCATCATCTAAAGAATGATTACCACACCAGGAAGAGCCTATGAGGTAAGAGATGTACAAGGGAAGCCCAGAGAATGGAGAACGTGCATCTGCACTCGGGGATGAGGGAAGGTTTCGAAGAGGTGACATGAGAGTGGGGTCTGGAATGATGAAAATGCTGCCGGTGAGTGCCTTAACGGGGAGAGAGATGAGGTAGAAATCCCAAGGAGAGAAAAGTACGCAGAGATGAAAAGTCATGATATCACACCATTTCCGCGGAGCAAGAAACCTGGCTCCTTGAGATAGGAAAAAAAGATAAGTTAGGCCTTGTCCAGAAATGAGGGTGAAGAACTTAACACTGTATTCTGTCATCACGTGGGGTCCTTGAAGGTGATGGGGAAGGGACGTGATCTGATTAGATTTACGGCTGAGAAGGAGAGCCTTGCACGGTACAAGTAAAAGCAACGATCAAAAATAGGTCCAGGGGTTGGGGGAGGGCTCAGTGGCTAACGCACTGGCTGTGAGGGTCTGAGTTTGGGTCTCCAGAGTCCAGGGAAACCCAGACACAGAACTGTGAGTGTGGAATCCCAGTGTTCCTACAGAGAAAAGGGTGGTAGAGACGGGAGGATCCAGTGTGTTGGGGCTAGCGAGCCTGGTGGGTGGGGCAGAAAACAAGAGCCCTGTTTCAACCAAGTGGGAGATGAGGACCAGTATCCAAAGTTGTCCTCTGATATCCATACACATGCGGTGGGACATGAGTACGTCACCCACATAAACGCACACAAAGGTGTGTGTGTGTGTGTGTGTGTGTGTGTGTGTGTGTGTGTGTGTGTGTCCATCAAAATGAGATTTTAGATATTTTGGATAAATTGTCACAAATTTGCAATGGATAGATTGACAGGTGAGAGTCAAGACTGCCCCAAGTGTCCTGAAGTTTTCAGCTTGCATGACAGAGTGATGACCCCATTAGAAAGAAATGTCCACCAGAGAAGCTGGTAAAAACAAAACCAAAATGTTCCCCAATTCAGTGTGTCACTTCTATACCTGGAAATTGCCCATTTCCTAGCAATCCTCCAGTTTTATACAATGAGAATATTAAAATTCAAGGCTGGTTTATAAAGTGTATTCTTAGGGCTTCTCAAAGCAGACTTCTTAGGTTGCTACTTCTTGGCATACTCCATGCACAGCTCATCTCATCATAGATCCTTCTGGAAAGAATTATATAGTTTATCTGCATCTTGCAGCTTGCCAGTACACATTAATGTGTGAAGGATAAGAATTTTTCATTTTGTTTAGTCAAACTCCTCCAAAAGATTAAGTTTGGAGATTCTCTTTTTATATAAAATGTATTATTACCCAGAAGAAGATATAGAATGTAAAATACTAAACACTAGATAAAATAACTAATATACGAGGAATTAAATGACTTCCAAAATCATACACATTCTTAGTGGCACCGTGAGGACTAGACTTAACATTAGTGACTCCTTAGCCAGTGCCCGCCTATCTCTCAGTTTCTGGTGTCCATAGAGGTGGCCTGTGGATCTTCAGCCAGAGGGCTGACTCCATTTGTTCTGGCTTTCCAGTTCCTCTCTTCCATAGTACACAGAAATTTCTTCAAAAGCTGGACAGTGGTGGCACATGCCTTAAATCCTAGCACTCAGAAGGCAGAGGCAGGTGGATCTCTGTAAGTTCGAGGTCAACCTGTCTACAAAGTGAGTTCCAGGTCAGCCAGGGCTGTTACACAGAGAAACTCTGTCTCAAAAAACAAACAAATAGTTCCTTCAGGTCACCATATTTGGTGAAGAACTTAACCTCCCCTTCTCCCAGCTCTTCCTATCTGTCTACCAAAAGGTCAAAACTAGTTTGCTAACAATATGGGGAGAAAGTGACAGGAAACCTTTCCTTCTCACCCTGACCTAAGTTCCTAATCCACCCACTTTATGAACAGAGCTCCCTTCCTTTCAAAGTCTATCTATCGGTAGATAGCTCTCTGTAAAAAAATGACTCTACACTGCCTTCCTTCTTCTTGTGGAATCTGGTCCCAGCAGCCAAGGACTCACCTTGATGGGTTTCTCTGACCCTAGATTTTAAGATCATATCTTTAGCCTAGTGGAAGTGGCTCTCCACAGACCCCACTTTCCTCCATCAGCTTTCCTGTCTAAGAGCCATATATAATTGTGAATAAACACTGAGAGCTATTCTGGTTTTATTGTTTTGTTTTGTTTTGTTTTTCTGTTACTGTGATAGAATATCCTGACAAAAAGCAGCATAGGGAATAAAGGGGCTTATTTCAGTGTGTAAGGTTGGATTACAGTCTATCATTGCAGGGAAGTCAAGGCAGGAACCTCAAATAACTAGGCACATCACAGCCACAGTCAAGAAGTCAAGAACAGAAAGAAATAAACACACACACACACACACACACACACACACACACACACACACACTCCCTTGCTGGCATTGTTTGATTTCTTCACTGTTACACAGTTCAGGACCTCCTGCCTAGGGAGAGGTAGCACTGACAAAGAGCTGGGCCTTCCCATATCGATTCCCAGACCATCTCCTGCAGGCCACCCGACAAGGCAATCTCTCACTGAAACTCTTTTTTTTTTTTTCTGGTGATACTAGCTTGTGTCAATTTTAAAATTATAGTTAATACCATAAGAGGTATTGAATTGAACATATTCTGCTCCTCATAAAAGTCAAACTGTGGCTGGAAAGTAGAGATGTGGAAAGAGACATCAAGATAGACACATGAAAGAAACAAGTGGACTCACAAAAGACTAGAACATGGTCTCCACCAGGGCTGCATGCAACAAACAGGAAGAGCCCACAGCATACAGATTCAAGAGGAAGCAGGGGCTGTGTAAAGACTGATAGCATCATGAGATTGTTGATGCAGGACTTTGGAACGTCTGTCTTTTCCAAGTATCATCAGCCTACTCTCATTCTTAGAGTATCATTCCCTTTCTAAATCAGTTGTCTCTCTGTCTATTACCAACCACATGTCCCTGGTGCAATTCTTCCTCTGGGGTCACAAGAACCTGGAGATTTCAGCTAGTGCCCCCTGGAGTCCAACATATTCAATAACCCCTATAAGAATTGAAGCAGAAAAGTACATAGAAAAAAAATTTAATAGACATTCTTGCTGGTCAGTTTTCGGCTTTAGGTATTGTCATGGAGACCACCAGGGACAAGGTAACACAATCACTAATGTTGCCCTTGGGAGCCATCTTGCTTTTTCCCCCCCAAAATAACCTAAGGCCATCATATTTACCTTAAGGTACATTTTCTGCCCCCAATCCACTCAATTCTAAACAGAATTTTGTCTGTGCTACTTTGCCCTAACTTACATCACAGGTCAGCCTGAGGGCCACCCTGAAGAAAACATAAAATGAATATCCCAGAGAAACAAAACCCACTTCTGTCGAAGTCTTTCATTGGGAACACTTCATATTTCTCTTCCCAGAAAAAAAATATTGCCTACCCAAAGTAAATAAGATCTTTATAACCAGGCCATTCCCTTTGAATAGTGCATTTACACAGCATTGCAGTTAATATCACTATGCTCCAGGAGGCCTGTTCTTACTAGACCTTTTCAGGACAAGCCCTATGAGCTAAGAAACTGGAATTAAAATCTAAGTCTCTTGAATATTCACAAGGCATTTCCTTTATACTCAAAAACATGCTCCCTCCCACATTCCAAGCATTACTTGTAGTCTCTGGTGAGGACCCCTGGGCCAGTCTTTTTATCCTGAAGTAAGCTGGACAGGGAATTTGAAGTTTTTACTGAGTCCTACACACTTTCAGTTGATCTGTGAGTAGAGTGAACACAGAACTAGGTGTTTCTTCATAAATATTAGTCTTTGACATCATTTGGTGAACCTAGGGGAGCCAAGATAAAAGGGTTCTGTGTAATATTGGAAGAGTGTGAGCATGTTTAAATCCAAATTGTATGAAACAAAGCACAGAGCTGTTCTGCATGTTGCATCATGGGAGTATGGGCCAACTGGCTGGTGTAATAGCTCACTAAATATGGAGGTGGAAACTTCCTAATGCCTGCTGAATGCCAGCTATATTCATCAGAGTTCTCCAGGGAAATAGACTCAAAGGGATTTATGTGGAGGCACTGACTCAGGTGCTCATGGGCCCGGCAAGTCCAAAGTCTAGACAGCATGTCAGTGGGCTGGAAACGCAGGTAAAGTTTCATCCTATAGTTTTGTTTTGTTTTTTTATAGATGTATATAATGTATTTTGATCATCCTCAATCCCAGTACCCTTTCTTATCCCTCTCCTATACCTCCCTCTGGACCCCTTCTTCCAACAAATCTCCCTCCTATTTTCATTATGACCCACTGAGTTTCTGTCCACTACTGAAGACAAGCAGCTCCCCCTCACTGTAACAGCCATTAGTTTCTAAGAGCTCCTTGGATCGAGGTAGACTCTTATCTGTCCCTCTCCCTTCAATGCTGGAATGTTAACAGGCTCAGTCTTGTGCAGGTCTTGTGCTGGTAACCAGAGTTGCTCTTCACTTGTGAATGTAACACCCACGTCCTGTCTTCATAGTACTCCTCCTCATTCTTCAGCTTTTACCTTCTTCTACCCCATCTTCCATGATGTTCTCTGAGTCTCAAAAACAGCTGTGGGTGGCTGTCCTATTTAGGGCCGAACACTCAATAGTAATCTTCTCAGCACTTTGACTAATTATCAGTCTCTTCATTAACTGATGCCCACTGCAAAATGAAGCTCTTCTGACCAAGGCTGAGGCTAGTGTTCATCTGTAAGTATAAATATAAATATTTAGGCAGTTTGACAGCATGCCCATTTACATGCTATAGTTTTGAAAGAGACTTTTTCTCTTCCCAGAAACCTTAGTTTCAATCTTCAAAGGCCTCCAATGACTGGCTGAAGTCCACCCAGATTGTTGAACAAAACTGCTTTTACTTAGAGCCAACCAACTGTAGATGTTAACCATTATCTATAGAATATCTCCACACCATAGATTAGTACCCCAAATATCTGGATCCTGGAGCTTTGTTAAGATGATACATGGAACTAGGGCATGGTGGCCCAGTACCCAGGAAGCAGAGGCAGGAAGATCTTGAGTTGAAGACCAGCCTAGACTACTTAGTGTGGTCAATCTCAAGAAGAAAAATGCCTCAATGAACCAACCATCATAGCAGTCAATGAGAAAAGTAGATATTTTAGTCAGTTGCCGAAAATTTGCATTGGTAGCTCCATGTACAATTTCAGAAAACAATTTGCTTACAATTTGAAGATGAAAGTTTAACCAATATTGATATATTCTTAGGAGCCATCTTGTCTGTGGGAAGATGCCATCTTACCCAGACAGTAAAACAAAGTTTCCCTCACTATAAACAAAGACTATCATGAATATTTAATATGAAGACATATTTTCTACAGAAATTCACCCAATTCTGAATAAAATTTTGTCTGCTGTCTACTGTGTTTGCTATCTCATGACAAAGTTCTATAAGGTACTTGGGGATAAAAATGGTTAAAAGTTTGCCTGACTTTACTCTGCTGCTAGGATGAGAAGTAATTATATCTTACAGTTGGAAGTGGCGCAATTTGGCAGGAGATAGGAAATTTTATGGGGATAATTGAAGGGCATTGTCACCAAGCAGCCTGAAAAGATGAAAAGGCTCGACTTGTCTTGGAGGGACTGCTTATTCAGGGAAAGGCACTTGAATGATTTATGTTGGTGATAAAGGATGGATGCCTGTGTGCATGCGTCGAAGAACTTCTCTCATCACCTTAGACGTTCTGAGTCGTTACTCTGAAGGTTAAGGTTTGGATGTCTCAATCATTAGCAAATTAACCTTGATTTGCCTACGTTACACACAATAAAATATGTTGATAAATAATCTAAAATGCCAACAATAAGAAAGTCATTTAAATTTAGATTAATTCAGAAGACTTCTTGACATGATTTGCTTAACTGAAGATCTGTTTGGATTGACAAGAATTTGGGATTCAATACATATTCTCCATATACTGTTTAGTACCCATAGATTTATAAGGGGGCAAAGATACCTTTTGAGAAGAAAAAGACTAGAAGTGTGATTTCTTCAAGATTCAAAGATGGAGAGAACTGGGGAAGAGTTTCAGGTGGTAGAGCATTTGCCAACATGCACAAAACTGTACATTTAATCCCAATATCACAAAACTGGTCATGCTGGTGCAGGCCAGTGAGCACAGTACTTGGGAGGAGGAGGCAGGAGGATCAGGAGTTCAAGGTCGTCTTTGGCCACATAGAGAGTCCAAGACCAGCCTGAGGCACAGAAATCCTATCTACACACACACACACACACACACACACACACACACACACACACCATTCAATGATGTAAACAAGTCAGGATAGACTGGATGACAGTAGCCAAGATGAGGTAGTGTGATAAAGACCCAGGAGGTGACCAACTATGAAGAGGGGGAGGGACCATGAGACAGCTCAGGGGGTAAGAGTGCTTACTCTACAAGCCTGGTGACCTGAGTTCAATCCCCGGAACCCTTGTAAAGGTAGAAAGAGAGGACCAACACCCCAAAGTTGTCCTTTGACCCCCACGTGTGCACCAAGAAAATCCCATCCATGAACACGCCCCCCAACACCACCAATGTTAATAAAACTGTTTGAATTTACAAAAGAGGGGGGGGGGCTAGACTGGAGACAAGTGTGCCGTGTCTCGGTTGTTGGTGAGAAGTATTGGTTCTGGTTAGAGAGTATGGTAACGACAGAACCACCTCCTACTGAGCCACCTTGGCGATATGATTGCATTTGGGGGAAATGGCTGCAAAGGTCTAAGTTTTACCGCTACTGAGGTGTACTTGCCAGGAGACTAAACCCTCTGAGATGATCATGACTAGTCCTACGGAGAACTGGTTTTCTGTTTGCTCGTTTGTTTTGGTGTGGTTTTGGTACACTAAAGACAGATCTAGGCAAATGGCAGGTGGCAAAAGAAACAAGAGACTTTATTTGCAGGAGGCAGAGGAGACGGTTATGTAGCTAGGCACCGCCATCTCACAATAAGGTAGGCGGCATATCTGATATGGCTCGGCGAGCTCAGTCTGGTCCTGAAGTGGTTGAGATGAAATACCTGCCTTCTAGGAACATTATGGTTCTTAGTTGTGCTTAAGTAACCTTAGGAGTCCCTAGAAATGTGTAGGAATAAAAAACTATATTGGAACTATTGCTGTGTGAGGGCAAAATTTATGATAAAATGTAGCGGCTTAAAACAACAAATATTTCTAATTTCATGTTCTGTAAGTCAGGAATTCAGGAGAGGTTTAGCTTGGAGGTCTTGGCTTAGGAGTTCATGGGTGTCTTCATAGCCTTGCTCCATTCAGGCTGCTACACAAATGCCATAGGGTAGATGGTTTGTAAAGACCAGAAGTTTACTTCTCATAGTCTGCGAACCAGAAATCTCTAAGTGTCAGCATAGTCAGAGTTTGGAACAACCATCTTCAGAGTTGTAAAAGCTGTCTTCTCACATGGTAGATATATAACTGGCTCCCTCTGGCCTCTTACACAGGCACAAATATATCCTTCAAGAGGGATCTGATGTAAGGACCTAACACTCCCCAGGGCCCCACCTCTAACACAGTCACATTGAGATTGTGACATATGAATTTGGGGGTCTGGGGAGAATGCATTGAGTCCTCTGCACTGCCTGAGTCTCCTCACAACCCAGCAACTGGATTGGGGTGCGGTGGGGAGGGAGAGTGTAGCACGAATCTTAAAAGTTCTTCTTAATAAAAACAAACCTGGAGCCAGGCAGGTACTGGGGTCAATGCTGGAAGATCAGGGAAGCAGAACAAACCACAGCCACCTCACCTCACCAGACGGATCTCTGCCTCTGGAATGCTAGGATTAAAGGCGTGTGTGCCACCATTTTCTGGCCTCTATATCTAGTGGCTGTTCTGTTCTCTGGCCCCAGATATATTTATTAGGGTGCACGATATATAGGGGAACACAATATCACCACAGGAGAGGGAGAAAGTGCATGCACTGGGAATGGAGTAGGCATTTTAAGCCTCAAAAATTGCCCCCATTGACACACCTCCTCCAATAAGGCCACACCTCCTAATCCTTCCCAAACAGTTCCACCAACTGGGAGCCAAGCATTCAAACATATGATCCTATAGGGGCATTTCTCATTCAAACCACCACAGCCTAGTTCCCTAGAATCATTGACAAGTATTTATTTGGTAAGTGGATAGTTTTATTAGAAAGGTTTAAAAAAATCACTAGAGCTTATTCTGAAAGAAAAGAGCAAGTAAATCAAGTGTAGATTTTTGCTTTGACATGATACCTGAGTCTTTTGTAGTTGATGCTTAGCTGTGAGATGTGGGCTCTTGTGCTGTGTCATAGAATCTTCAGATTTCCTTTACCTTGAAACTCAGGCAACAGAGCATGTCAAATAAAGAATTAAGACAAACCATGCAAACCCATGAAACAAGGCTTCTTACTTGATGTCTTTTAATCAGTTTCTCCAGTGAAATGGAACCAATAGGATGTATGGATGATAGGTAGGTAGACATTATGGGGAATTGGATAGCTATTATTAGAAAAGGCTCACTTGATTACAGAAGCCAAGAAACCCCCCAGTCTGCCTCCTGCATCCTAAGAATTCAGAAAAGTTGGTAGTAGAACAAATCAATTGGAATTCAAAAGCCTGAAAATGGGGTGGGCGGGGCAAGCCGTACCCTAAGTCCTGGTCCAAGGGCTGAGAATGGGGTAGGATGATGTAAGCAGTGACCTAAGCCCCAGGCCAAGAGCACTAGAAGAAAAGAAGAAACAAGGCATTTAACTTGCGCAGGAAGGCAGCAGAAAGGAGGAAATCCTCCATCCTGGACTTTCTATTCCATTCAGGCCTTGGATGGAATTAAACAATGCCCCAGACCCCACACTGTATTTGAGTGTTGGTTTCACTGAAAGTCTTTAATTGGGACCCAGTCCAGTTAACTTGGCACATCACAAATGTTTAAAAGTATAATTGACACACAGTGACTTTAGTGCCTAATTATGGCTAAGTGGTTTTCCTCGATTTTCACATAAAACATCCACAGCGTTATCTGCTGAGATCATTTTTAGTCCCCCTTTCCTAAGAATCACCTTCATCGAGAAAAAGGCCCTTAGACCATTTGTGTCTCTACCTTGTGGGCCACAGGAACTGAACTAGGGATTGACATAGGACAAAGGCAGGCTACTCAGAACCTGTTTCCTGTCTGTTTGGAGTTGGGACTGAGGTCCAGAACACCAGTCACTGAGCAGAGGAGTTAGGAATGTTACTGAATGTTCTGCCTGCTGTGCAGATGAGAAAGGGAAGGCACCGATTTTGGTAGTTTCTTATCAGACTGTTCTAGACACTGTTGAGGTTTATCTGACCTTATTACCCTCCCAAAAATAACCTTATTTTGTTTTATAAGCTAGTTCAAGTTGAATTTGCTTCCCACAGCAAATCCGTTTGAGACACAAGAACGTCGACGTTAAGTGACTTACATGGGGGGGGGGGATGGGTCACAGAGGCGGCAAAGCAGAAATAAACCAGGCTCGTGTTAACTCATTGACCTTTCACCCATCTTCTGTGCCACCAAGAAGAGAGTGCTTCCCTTCTGAGTGTTTTCAGGGATCACACCCCACATCCAGGGAATTGTATCCCTGTGATGATGTGCTGTAGTGGAAGAACCATAAGCAGAGGAGTCAGAATTCATTCTCCATGGAGACATCCATTGCCCGCGCTTAATTCTCCAGCATGCTTCTCTTTCGGCAGCCCTGAGAGCATCACGGCAGGGAGGAATCAAAAGATCAGGGAAGCACACAACACCGGGCCGGCACATGGGGACTGGCACTGTAAGCACCCACACTGATAAGGGAGTCCCCAGTAAAAGGAAGCAAACACTCACTTCAGTCACTGAGACTTTGGACTGGTCTGTTGGTGAGTTATCTTACCCTGGTATACTCAGCTAACTACACAGTCCACTCCCACTCTGCCCTTGATTTCATATCAATTCAATTCCACCTCCCCGATTCTCTGAGAGCTCTTATTTTAATCAAATTATGTCTATGTGTCTCATGATTCTGTGAGTGACCCACATCCTGTTGTGTGCTTCATTTACTCCATGTAAGAGCAGGAAGTCATTTATGTGGCTACATCTGGCTGGGAGCTTGGTTGGAGCTAGGATCAGCAAAATGGTCAATGTTTCATTTTATTCCTACATATTCTTGGAGACCTCTCTTCACATGGCTTCTCGTGACTCCTAACTTTAGCCAAAGCTTCTTAACAACACGGAGCTTTCCAAGAGGACAAGCCCTAATGTACAACTGCCTTGTGAGCTTCTGCTTACATCATATTTGCTACTATTTCATTGGCCAAAGCCAGTCACAAGGTTACATGTAGAGTATCTAAGGGCATGAGTCCCAGAAGGCATGGATGTTGGGGTGGCTTATAACTAGAGTTTTCCTGCCTGGCCACAGTCAGGACAAATCTCTGTCACCCGCCAGTCCCACAGCCGTTCAGACCCAACCAAGTAAACACAGAGACTTATATTGCTTACAAACTGTATGGCCGTGGCAGGCTTCTTGCTAACTGTTCTTATAGCTTAAATTAATCCATTTCCATAAATCTATACCTTGCCACATGGCTCGTGGCTTTCCGGCATCTTCACATGCTCCTTGTCATGACGGCGGCTGGCAGTGACTGCTTCTGCCTTCCTTTCTCTCAGTTCTCCTCTCTGTTAGTCCCGCCTATACTTCCTGCCTGGCCACTGGCCAATCAGTGTTTTATTTATTGACCAATCAGAGCATTTGACATACAGACCATCCCACAGCAGTGGCTATGGACAATGTGACTATCCATAGTAGCCATTAATTGTGAACAACACATATTTATAGTTTCAAAGTGTTTTCACATGTATTATCTCATTATGCTTAACAATAACCCACAAGGACATGAATGCCATGGGTATTTTCCAAAGAAGGAGACTGCAGATCATACATCTAGACAGCTAAAAATCACATAGCTAGCTAATTGAAGGGGGAAAATTAAACTCGGGACCACTGGAATTTCCATGTTTGTTTGTTTTAAGATTATTTATTTATTTTGAGACAGGGTTTCTCTGTATAGCCTTGGCTGTCCTAGAATTCACCCTGTAGACCAGGTTAGCCTTAACTCAGAGATCTGCCTGCCTCTGCCTCCTGAGTGCTGGGACTAAAGGTGTGTGCCATCACCACTTGACCATGTTTGATCTTTAAGGATTTGAGGTTTGGTTTCTTGTTCTGCTAAGAAATGAACTCAAGGCCTGTTCTAGGCAAGTCTCTACTGCTTAACATACCTAGCCTCTCCTTCCAACTTTTGAGAATTCATTGATGACAATTTTTTTTTAATCTGTTTAAAATATTGTGGCTAGTTTTAATTGTTGGCTTGGTGCAATCTAGAGCCACCTGGGAAGGGAGTCTCTATGAGGAATTCTAGATTAGGTTGTCATTGGACAGTGGGCATGTCTGTAAAAGATGCTCTTAACTGACCTAATTAAGGTGGGGAGACCTACCCTCAAGGTGGGTGCCGCCATTTCCAAGGGCTGGTTCCTGGACTGATGGAAAGGGCAGAGCTAACTGAGCATTGGTGTTCATGCATTCATTGCCCTTGTCCTACTGTGGACTTCACGAGACCAGTTCTCTCAAGCGCCTGCTGCTGTGACCTGTAACCTGATGGACTGTAACCTGGAACTGTGAGCTAAAATAAACACCGTCACCCCTAAGCTGCTTCTGTCAAAGGACTTTGTCACAGCAACACGGAGGAAGCTAAGACACACACTGTTTCTAGCAATTATTGATTTTCCAATGGAACTCTCAAAGACATTGATAAAGATCTTTAAAAAGGTCACATAATGATGAAGCTGCCAGTTGTAAAATAAGCCCCAGCTAATTCAGATGGCTGTGTGGAAGGAAATGAGAAGGGGAATTTATAGGTTAAATTTAAATTTCTGTTTTGTTTTGTTTTACTGGACCCTACCACCATCATAAAAAAAAAGTGTCAGCCCATACCTCCAGGCCCAAAGTTCTATAAAAGACTTAATGTTGTGCAAATAAGTCAGTGCTGAAAGAACTTGTATTACTGGGATGATGTCAGGGTAGGTGTTTCTAATTAAAAATTCATATTGTGAAAAATGTCTAACATTGCTTTCCTTGTTACACGTAACTCTTGAATTCCTGAGAATGCATTCATGAGCTTAGAACCAGATGAAGCTCAGAAGTACTTTCTATTGTGCGGCTACCATGGTAACCAATAAGAATGCTGGGGTAGCTTCTGTTGTCCATCATGAGCTGGTATCTGCCTCCAGCCCTTCTCTGGAAGCAATGGCCCCATACTCTTGGCCACCAGCTCCCAAGTGACACTTTTCATCAGGAACCTCAGCTTCCTGGGCCTTTGATTCCTTCCCATCACTTTCCTTATCACCTTCCTGGTTGGAGAGAAAGGAGGAAACGTTTCAGGGATAGCCATGCATCTCTGAACTCCCTCTCGCAGAGACTCTCATGTAAGAAGCTTTGTCTTTTAGGCAATATCAAGCTTCACACCCAACTTTTTTGCTATTCAACTTCTGAAACCCTGATTTCATGGGAATGAGGCAAATACTAAGGAGTGTTGTATGGTAAGAGGCATCGGAAATGTGAGCTAGTCTGGCCACGGGAGCTCAGTGCAATTGCATGGCTTGATTACCAGGTGGGAAAACATTCTTCCATACTCCCGCCATTTGGATACCCCCTCTCGGACCACATATTTGAATACTGGGTCTGCAGCTGGTAACGCTGTTTCCGGAGATTGTGGACATTTTGGGATGAAAGGGCTCGCTAGAGGAAGCGGGTTGCTGGAGGATCAGCTAGCTTCCTATTCCTTCTCTATTTCCTGATCCACCTAGATGTAAAGAAACAGCCTCATACCGCTACTGCTATAGAGCCGCTGGCCACCAAGCCTTCCCTGCTACTGTGAGTCTGTCAACCTGTGAGTCAACCTTCTTTAAGTTGCTTCTGCTAGTGTTCAATCAGAGCAAGCAGAAATCTAACTAGTAAAACACCCTTCCCATCTCAGAGCCCTTGGCACCCCCAGCAGGACTTTACCTACCTTATTTTGCATTCTGTGATACTCATTCAGCACATACTGGTATTTGGGTTCAGTGAGGCCAAAGAATGCAGCAAATCTTTCACCAAGGAATTCACAAGCTGAAATGAAGAACAACCACTTGGAGAAACTGAGTCCATGACTGACGCTTTGCAAATGGCCTGCCATATGACACTGGGCCTCTGGAATAGCCAGGACCACAGGCATGGAACGCCATGCCCAGGAAATTTGTATCATCTTAAGCCAAAGCCCCACAAGAAACCCACTGTGGACTTTTCCTCCATGCTCTCATGTGTAGAGTTTTGTGTCTTTTACCTGACCTAGGCCTGGGGCAGGAACCTAAAGCCAGGGCAGTTCCCTCCTTCTGAATCATGTTAACCTGTTCTAATGGGGACCATAACAATGGTCCCCAAACTTGCCTCAGCTAGTCAGACTTTCGTGACTCTCTTGGGGTCTTCTCTTTGTTACTTTTCCTGAGTCTCCCTGTCCCTAGTCCCCAATTTGTTCCTGTCCTGACAACTGTGAGCACAAATTACAATTCTGGGCACATTTACTAGTCTATATTATTCACTGAAAATCGAATCCCATGAAAACATCATTTGTCTTCGTGTCTCAGAGTCCAGTCGGTGCAGGGCATGCAGCAGTCAGTCAGTCATGCTTTTTTAATAGATGAGTAAAGATGAGTTTGCAAGAGCCACATTTTATATTTTCTCAGAATTCTAAAGTAAGAAGTAATTTTTCTCACTATCACATTCACAAGCAGGCACATTAGAAGGAAATGAGTCATTATACATTTGCCAATTGTGTTCAAAAGAAAATAAATGAAAATAAAACAAAGTAAGATTCTATGTGCTATAAATAAGCATATAGGACATTCCTTATTTCCCCAGGAGGGGCCAGTAAAGCTCATGTTTATCAGAGTAACTGTGATGGGAGAACTTAGCACTGTGCCATTCCATATTCTTTTAAAACAAACAAACAAACAAAAAAACTGAAGTTTGTCCAGATGAAGAATAAACTCAGGAAGGATCGACTATTGGCTTCAATTATTTGCACCTTTGACCTATGAAAGAATGTGGGCTGGTTTTGCACAGCTCGGGGAGTGATAACTAGAGTAATGGCAGGAACTTTTAAAGAAGAAAATTTGGGTCAAGGTAAGAAAAAGATGTGCTAGCAATCTCTGTTCTCGTGCGTTTCAGTCTTCAGTGAACAATACAGATCAGCAAACGGGCCTAGAACTGTTATTCGGGTTCACAGTAGCCAGGACAGGAACAGCTCAGGGACTAAGGACGACAGGGTGACTCAGGAAACTCACACACAGGTAGACCTGAAGAGAGTGTGAGAGTCTGATTGACTTGAGTGCCGTGGCAACAGCCAGTAAGTCAGTCTTCAAGTTACCCATAATAATGGAGTGAAATGGTCAGAGGGAGTGACCCTTCAAAGAATACACATTGTCCACCATGATGAAAGGCAGTGATGCTGGAGTGACATTGGTGAGCCGATCCCATCCTAATCACAGTCCACTGGTAGGAAGAAAAGCAGAAGGCAGATAGAAGGATCTCCACGTCTTTGGGATAGTTAACACGTGGACTTAGACATGACCGGATTATCATTTCTGAATCCTGGGGAGTTGATGGAACAGCGGGAAGTCTCATCTGTCTTGGAGAATCAATTAATACATAGTTAGGACAGGCAGGCAGACAGACAGACAGACAGATGACAGGAAGGAAGGAGTGGAGGGAGGAAGACCCAAACCAAGCCTTAGCAGTACTTACTAGAAATTGAATTGCTTCCCACTCGACCTGCCCAAAACCAGATGTATGCTCCCCATGAAGACTTAGACTGAAAAGTAGAGAAAAATCAACGTAGGATAATTAATAACAAGTGGGCAAAGGCATCTGCTGCCAAGCCTGCCAGCCTGAGTTCAGCCCCCAGGCCCCACGTAATGGAACAACTGACCCTACATGCGTTGTCTACTGGCCTCCACATGTATACCATGACACGTGTGCTTTCAACCCCAACAAAGAAATAACTGATGAGAAATTTTAAAAACAATTGACATCAGGAGTAGTGACTGGAGATTCTTATGGAGAGATTTCAAAAATGTACTATGAATGTTTAATTTTCTCTCTTATCAATGAGAGAACTAACTAACTAATGGCTGTCTGTTGCCTATATGTGATCTATAAAACAACCAAGGAGCTTAATGTAAAGCCGTATTTTCTATATCATTTCTCTGGATCAATCTCTCCTTCATCCCCCTCCTCCCACTGATACTGATATGGTGAGCTTACAGAGTCACGTGCTGAGCTCTGTTCCTTCTTTTCTTCATCTTCTTCTGTGCTGTATTCCTCCATGGTGTCTCCATTGGCAAAGTGGATAATCCTTTTGGGAGAAGTGCTTTTACAAGATCCACTCATTTCTGACCCTAACTTCTGGAGATGCTCTTCCTCCGCAAGGGATCCCCCGGTTTCGTGAACACAGAATGCCCCGAGACAAGTTGCCTAGGGCGGTGTTTATATATAGCTGGGAAGCTTCTAGTTGTTTTCAGTCAAGGTAAAGACAGAGTTCAGAGATATTCATATCAGCAATCTTGATTCTTCACATCTGAGAGGACTGTGCAGTCTGTATCAGAATTAAAGAGATTCATTTAGTAAAAATGTGGTTATTGGATGTTTGGACAAAAAGTTTCAGCAGGGTTGCCCAATCTTTTCATCACTGTAAGCCCCACAATGGCTGGTAGGAGTGAACCACTGGCCATCCAAGTTTCTCAATCATTCCAGTTTGCATTGAGAGGTGATACAGGGAGCGTTTACAAGCACAGACTCTGTGCAGACAGGAGAAAATATTTGCAAACCCTGTTTCAGCAAAGAAACATGTTCAGAATATATAAAGAATTACTTTAATTCAATAGGTCAGAGATAATCCTCACATGACCAAAAGATTTTTAGCAGACTAGCAAAGATGAGTTACAGATAGCAAAAAAAAAACACCCGAGGGCCGGGCGTTGGTGGCGCACGCCTTTAATCCCAGCACTCGGGAGGCAGAGGCAGGCGGATCTCTGTGAGTTCGAGGCCAGCCTGGGCTACCAAGTGAGCTCCAGGAAAGGCGCAAAGCTACACAGAGAAACCCTGTCTCGAAAAACCAAAAAAAAAAAAAAAAAAAAAAAAAAAAACACCCGAAAAGACGGTCATGCCATTAATCATTAGAGACCTGCATATTGAAGCCTAATAAGATATAAAAATATGCCCACTAGAGTGACTAAGATTTAATGTGACTAACAATACCAGGAGCACTCACATTGCTAGTGAGAAATTGCTATTGTTTAGATCTGGAATATTCCCCCCAAAAGCCCAGGTGTTTGAGGTGTGGCCCTCAGCCAGTGATGCTACTAGAAAATGGTAGGACATTTAGGAGGTAGGGTCTGACAGAAGTAACTGGGGTCATGTTGGAAAATGATCCAAAAATGGACTGTGCAAGGATAATTCTGAGTACTTGTGAAAAAACTCCAAGAAAACAAGACAAGAGACTTGTGACCTCCAGTTTCTCTAAAACACAGACTTGTTCTTGCAATGTGTTTTCATGCTCCTCCCAGGTGTAGTGGATAGGAGTGAGTTTACTTCAGATTATTCATTACAACTGGCTGTTGTTATTTGTTTATATGCCTCTATGGAAACACGTTTTTGACATGTGCAGCTTGTCCACCATGTGCAGCTTGCCAGCCACGTGAGCGTTATCCTTGTGGTTGTACACTTTACTCATGTGACTCTTCTTAACCTTCAGAGTATAAACTGCCTGATGCTCTGAATAAAGTTGGCTACTGCATGAGAATTCAGTCCACCTCATTTATTGGTTCCATTCTCCCAGGTCCCACTGCCTCTAGTGTGGTGACAAGGTCATTCAGGGTGCACCCTTCAAGGTACTGGAGCCCTTTCCTCTTCCTTTGCTTCCTACTGACTATTACATGACCAGGCTTCCTCTGCCACGTTCCCATCATGTTGTGCTGTGCCACCAAAGGCCCAAGTGACCACAAACCGAAACCTCTAAATCAGTGAGCCAAAACAAGTCTCTCTAGTCGCTATAGAAAACCATTTGGCAATTTTCTAAACATTAAGCATACAATTATCATTTATTCTTTTAACTCCTTCCTTTTGATAGTTACCCAAAAGAAATGAAAAAAAGTTTCTAACATGTTATATGTGAATATTCCTAATACTTTGACTTGTGAGAGTCCCAAACAGGAAGCAAATGAAAACATCATCTAGTGAGATGAACGAGCACAAGGTGGCTTATCTAGGTGATGAGATGCTACTCAACTATTCAGTGACAAACCACTAACACTTGTAACACAGTGAATGACTCTTAGGAGCACTATGTTAAGCGAGAGAAGACGGTCACTAAACGGCGTGATTCCATTCATGTTTAGGGAAGGCAAAATACAGATGTGAAAACAGCTCAGTATTTGCCAGAAACAATAAAGGGACCCAAGAGAATGTCTTAGATGAAAACGTTCCAATAGATGTCATGCTATATATAGTAGGGGGTCACCTGACTGCACACATTTATAAAAATTAATCAAATGTGACATGGAAGTTAGTTAACTTTATTTACTTAATTTCTTAAACATTTATTTATTTGTGTGTGTGCGGGGGGGGGGTGTACCATGGCATTGAGTGTAGAGGTCAGAGGACAACTTTAAGGAGCCAGTGCCCCTTCCACATTGAGGCTCCCAGGGGTTCAGCTCGGGTAGTCAGGTTTGGCTACAAGCACACTTGCTTGCTGAGCCATCTTGCTGCCTCTAATTTCATTATGTTTAAAGTATACCTCAATAAAACAGAAAAGCTTTGGTGCCAGGATTCCTATATTTAAAATCTTAATACTTAATATACCCCTGTCATGGTGTGCTCATCTATTAAATAATAATACAGACTGATAAAGTACCAAGCTTATATAGTTATTATAAAGGCATAAAAAGGTAGAACAATTCTTAGAAAACAGCGCTTAATAAAAGCTAGATATTATTAAGTACCTATCATTAGCTTAGTAGTGTATATAGCAGGCATCAATGCTGTGAGCACACTTATTGTTTTTAAAATAACATTTAATATTGTTGTACCCAGAGTCCCCTAATATCAGCATGTATAGCAGACTTAGCTGATTTGGAGTACTTGTCCTTTTTGTTCCAAACAGACAGAATCCTAGATAAAATTGAGAAACAAAAACATTAGTTCATAGCTGCTATAAGAAGGGTGTGAGGAGGAGGAGGAATAGGAGGAGAGGGAAGTGGAGAAAGAAAATGGAAAGGCAGAAAGGAAAAAAGGCAGGCAGGCAGGAAAGAGCAGGCTCAGGTATCAGAATCAGAGGAAACAAAGTATGAGCTGGAGCCCAGGCAGCTCCTGAGAGTTTCCAAAGCAGATTCAGGCCTTGAGGCTGGAATGCTAACAGCAATACTGAGAGGAGAATCCAACTCATGGATACCATGAGTATGAGCAGCTAGAGTGAGCTACACACAAAAAAATAAGACAATGAAACACTATCATATCTATAATTTATGAACTAAAGAAACTCTTCCATGGCCCGCAAAAGCAGCAGATTAACTTACTGTTTCGTGGCAATACTCACCTGGAAAACACCTGGAACACAGGCCAGGACCACATGCTGCTAGGCGGCCCGTTCAGAGTCATTATGTGTATGATGCACTATGACAAAGTCAAGGGATGGAAAACCAGCATAACCCTCAGAACTCCGCTGAGGGCAAAGACAAACCTGCCTCGGAGTTATACTTCAACAAGACGGGGCATCCCGAGTCTTGGCTAAAAACAACCTCTGATGAGGATGTACTTGCTGAAACTTAGAAACCACATGAAGAAACAAACCACCATGAGGATAGTACAGCAGATGGAAAAGCACGGGAGTCTGTGTGAGTCAGTGTTCTGTTGCTGTAACAAACTATTGGGATAACCGACTTACAAAGAGACAAGGCTTCGTTTGATTCAGCGTTTCAAACGAAGAAGCTGCTTGTTTCATGGTGTTAAGGGAGCAAAAAGAGAGGGGGCATGAAAGGTTAGTGCATGCTCCCAGTGGCCTAGTGTCCTCCCTTTGGACCCTACTTCTTCAAGGCTCTACCACCTACCTCTCATTGGCACCCTGGGCTGGGCACAGCATTCTCAGCAAGTGGGCCTTTGGGTGGCATTCAAGATCTGTAACAGACCTGATCTAAGAATTAAGAATAATAAAATAAATGGTGTAATGGATATTCTTGGTTGTCAACTTGACTACATCTGGAACTAAAACTCCAAAATGGAGGGCACACCTGTGAGGGGTTTTTGCTTAATTTGGAGTAGAAAGATCCACTTTTGATCTGAAGTTTTGAGGTAGGAAGACACACCTCTAATCCCGATCTAATCTGACCATCACCTCTTCTATTGGAAGCTTATAGAAGGACACGGAAAAGAGGAAGCTTTTGCTCTTGGCCTGCTCGTCTGTGCACTGCTAGCATGTCCGTTTCTTCACTGGGGTTAGAGCCTACTTCTTCGAGATTCTGGTATGTCCTGGAGACCAGCTGAGACATCCAACCTTGTGGACTAAACAACTGCTGGATTCTTGAACCTTCCATTCACAGCCAGCCATGTTGGGTTAGCTAGACGGCAACCTGCAAATCATTCTAAAAAATCCCCCTCCTCTCTCTCTAGAGAGACTCCTTCTATAAGTTCTGCTCCTCTGGAGAACCCTGCCTGATACAGGTGGAAACTTTAAAGTAAGTCTTTCTGTGTCTGCTGAGTTCAGAAAGACACAGAAAAATGTAACAGCCACAGAACAGGTCAACTTGAAAAGGGACCGGATAGAAATTCTGGAAATGAAGTATACAATCAACACAGGAAAGCTTGGACATAAATTTGAAGTAGTGAAGAAAACTAAGAATGTTCTCACAGTATGGAATAAATATATCCATATTTAACACAAAACTGAAGCTGTGAGCTACCAAACATAGGTAAGAAAGCACACGAGATGTCTAGTGAGAGTTTTGGAAGCACTGAATAAGAAGAGCAGGGAGTGGGGAGGTAATGGCTTATCTTTCTTTTTTAAAATTTATTTATTTTATAATTTAATTTTACATATCAGTCATGGATTCCCTTGTTATATCCCCTCCCACCTCCCTCCCTGCCTTCCCCCCCTCCAGCCCACCCCCCATTCCCATCTCCTCCAGGGCAAAGATTCCCCTGAGGACTGAGATCAACCTGGTAGATTCAGTCCAGGCAGGTCCAGTCCCCTCCTTCCAGACTGAGCCAAGCGTCCCTGCATAAGCTCCAGGTTTCAAACAGCCAACTCATGCAATGAGCACAGGACCCGGTACCACTGCCTGGATGCCTCCCAAACAGATCAAGCTAATCAACTGTCTCACTTATCCAGAGGGCCTGATCCAGTTGGGGGCTCCTCAGCTATTGGTTCATAATTCATGTGTTTCCATTCGTTTGGCTATTTGTCCCTGTGCTTTATCCAACCTTGGTCTCAACAGTTCTTGCTCATACAAACCCTCCTCTTTCTTGCCAGTTGGACTCCTGAAGCTCCACCTGGGGCCTGGCCGTGGATCTTTGCATCTGGTTCCTTCAGTCATTGGTTGGGGTTTCTAGCACAACAATTAGGGTGTCTGGCCATCCTATCACCAGAGTAGGTCATTTCGGACTGTCTCTCGACCATTGCCAGTAGTCTATTGTGGGGGTATCTTTGTGGATTTCTGTGGGCCTCTCTAGCACTTTGCTTCTTCCTATTCTCATATGGTCTTCATTTATCATGGTCTTATCTTTCTTTTTTTTTTTTTAAAGGATTTATTTATTTATTATGTATACAGTGTTCTGCCTGCATGTATGCCTGCATACCAGAAGAGGGCACCAGATCTCATTACAGATGGTTGTGAGCCACCATGTGGGTGCTGGGAATTGAACTCAGAACCTCTGGAAGAGCAGCCCGTGCTCTTAACCTCTGAGCCATCTCTCCCACCTAATAATGGCTTATCAATTGTCCATGATGGAAGAAAGACATAGTCCTTCAAATCTGAAAACAGAGAATACTGAGGGGGACAAATAGGCATGAAACTAAATATAGATAATGAAAATTACAGAAAACTATTTACTTATTAGCAGTCCTGGGAAAGACCCTCATATGTACTACCTAAGTAATACTGCTGAAATATATCTACACCCAACAGAAAATAACTAATTTGACAATAAAAAAGAGATGATTATTCATGTGAGCAATTTAAAGAAAACTAGAAAAAAAAGGAATTAGAGTGTATAATTTTACAACTAACAGAAGGAAAGGAAACAATCACCCTATGAGAAGGTAAGAAGTCCAAGCGTGGCAGCGCCTGCCTTTAATCCCCACAATTGGGAGGCAGAGGCAGGCTATCTCTGTGAGTTCGAGGTCAGCCTGGTCTACAAAATGAGAGTTCCTGGCTAGCCAGGGCTATACAGTTACACAGTCAGAACTTCTAAAAAAAAAAAAAAAAAAAAACCAACAACAACAAACAAAACAAAACAAATGAAGACAAGGAAGAGGAGAGCAAATGGGAAGCTCATGAACAAAAATAGGAAGGAAAATATTAGGAATATATCAGTGGTAGAAATAAATGTCAATCATTGTTAGCATCCTTTTTAAAAGGCTGAAAACTCAAACTTCAAAAATATTTCATGAGCAGCACAATCATGATTGGATACATGTATGCAAACATATGCACTCGGGTATGAAGCTACCAGCTATTTTATTAATTTTGGTGGCACAAGTAACCAAGTCTTATTGGTGCAATGCTCGGTTTATGCCAATGGTAAGATCAGGGTGCTAGAATGCCTGGAAGACAGATGGGTTAAACTCATCTTCTGAGGCACAGTGACAGGCACCTGTCAGTGAGATCACTGAGGAGACCTGAAGGGCCCAGCTGTTATCCCTGACTTAGTGCCAGTGTATTCCACAAGCGCCTTGGGTAAGTGACAGGAAGTGAAGGTACCATTTGCTTTCCAATGACAGTGAAAACTAAATAAAAAAGTCACCATTTAAATTTGTTAAGACCAATAATATATGAAGCACAATAGTATTGAACAAGTAAATATACATGCCACGAGAAACAAAATACATTCTATGATAGTCCAAGGGGGAAAAAAAATCAGAACAACTCACATGATCTGTTTTTCTTTCTTTGCTGTAATAGTTACCGTTGGTGTTCTCAGCATTACAACATTTGATGGTAGACGCTGTTCCAAAGACAGCAAATTAATCACACCCAGCTGAGGCCAAGCCGAGTCCCTGTGTGTGCTGACGTGGAAATGTTCTTGTGTTTGTCTTACAAGGAGGGACATGTTTGAGTTGTGGGAGGTTTGCTATATTTACACGGTCAGCATTGACCAAACCTGGTGCTCCCAAACTTGACTTTACATTACAATCACATGGGTCTTGATAAAAGTTCCAAAGAAATGCCCTGCTGACCACTTCAATCACAGTCCCTGGGTCGGGCACAGAGGCACCTGAATTCTGTGAAGCTGCCCAGGTCATCCCAACTTGAAGTCAAATTTGAAGATCAGTGTGTCGTACACAGAGCAGGAAAAGAAATAACTTACGAATTCAAATATTTGTGGAAACCAGTGAGGTGGTGAGCTACAGAAAGCTTAAAACTTCAGGCCAATTCTAGATTGTTCTGTGCATTCTTTTCTAGAAAGGTTCCTTTACCTTTTACTTCTGAGCTCTGTCCACTTCAGACTCATTGAAAACTAAAAAGCTTGACTATGAAATACTTAAATAAGGCTTAACAGTCTGGTTGTGGTCAACTCACTCTCCTTACGACCACCCAAATACACCTCTTTCCAAACAAAGCGAACCACACATACATACACTCTACTCCGGATAGACTGTCCTTCTCTGCATATTACAGGCTGATGGTAGCTGTTCACTCT
Organism: Peromyscus maniculatus bairdii; assembly: GCF_049852395.1. Lineage (NCBI taxonomy): Eukaryota > Metazoa > Chordata > Mammalia > Rodentia > Cricetidae > Peromyscus > Peromyscus maniculatus. Next base: position 92,003,195 of record NC_134862.1, read on the forward strand.
GAAGAAAATACTGGTTTCTGTTCTGTGTAACAACAGCGCTCTGCATTCACTAGACACGCGCATCTTTTAACTCAGAGGACTCGGAGCCAGATGGGAGGGCTGAGGAAAACTGCAACTCACAGTTGGTTTAGAGTAGGTTTTTCTGCCACCTAGTGGACATTTGAAAATACGCCATACAGAATTCATCTTGTTGATCACAGTGCCTGTCATACAGCTCAATATTGAGCAATTTGGAATGTTTGGTTTTATTTTTTAACATCTTGGTAGCATTTCTCTCTTTATATAAATTCCTAGGTCAAAAGCTCCATGTATCAAGCTTTTTAACCTGTTTGATTCTTCATAAAACCTTTACTGTTTCTTAAAAACCTGACTCTAGGTGATCAAGGAAGCTCCCAGGTACACACTGTGACCAGCAGACCGCGTCCTGTGCGCAGTCTTTCAGTATTAGACTGCCTCTTGAGGATCCTCTTTGACTCTGTGGCTTAAATATTGTTTACACACAGATGACTCCGGAGTTTATATATTCCACATCAGGCTTTTGCTCTGGATATATTTCACAGATCTACTGCCTTGCCACTTTTTCTTGGATGTCTAACAGACTTCTCAATCCTGATTAGACTGAATCACTAAACACACACACCCAAATCAGCCTGTCTGTCTCTCTCTCCCCCTCTCTCTCACACACACAACCAGTCTCTCTCTCTCTCTCTCTCTCTCTCTCTCTCTCTCTCTCTCTCTCTCTCTCTCTCTCTCTCTCTCTGTCTCTCTCTCTCTCTATCTCTCTCTGTCTCTCTTTCTGTCTCTGTCTCTGTCTCTGTCTCTCTCTCTCTCTCTGTCTCTCTCTCTCTCTCTCTCTCTCACACACACACACACACACACACACACACACATCTACCTTGGTATTCTTGCTATCTCAATGTATGGCAATTCTATCCTTCTAGTTTCTCAGGCTAAAAGCATTATCCATTCTTGACTCTTCAATCAAATATCATATTAAATCTGTCAAGAAATTATCTTGTGTATTTCCAAAAAACCTTAAGACTTTCTGCCATCAAGCATCCCACCCTGGTCTAAGTCTGTATTATTGTAAAGGTCTCATTAGGTTTCCTATACAGTCTAGACTTTAAAAAAAAAAAAGCAGCCAAAATTATTCAACTATTTAATCCTGACCCTCCTATTCAAACCTCTCCAGTGGGTCACCCCACGCCCAGTGGCTTCTGAGGGTGCGGTCTGACCTCTTGTGCTATTGCTGTGGACCTTTTGTTGGGGGATGACCAGGGTGTTGCTGTCCTGAAACCACACCGGGTGTGACCGCCTGCATGTGACTCTCACATGATTGATCTCTTACAGAAGGGGGTGAAGAGGGTCACCAGGCCTCATGCCTGAGACTCCATCTCGCACCCCTGAACTCCCTGCCCCCAGTTGCACGTCATCCTGCCCCGGCTTGCACATCATGGGGGGTGCTGGGCTACAGAGGTGGTGAAAGGTTGACCGACAGGAGGACTCTACCGGTGCAGCCTCCTTGAGGTGTCACTCACGCTAAGCTGAGGCTTTCCAGTGATCAGTCACCTCCATTCCTGTAAGCAACACCAATACTGATGGGGTCACAGGCTGGACCTGGATGGAACTGTCTTCTTGGCCTACCTTTACCTCCTCCGTCTGCGATGGATAGAAATGGAATTCTTAGGAAGTCCCACAAGGACTCGTCTCCCTCAGAACCTGACCCTAGCCTTGATAAGACACTCTCCCCACAGCTCTCCTAACTCATTTCTTTTGGACTTTCTACCTTTTTGCTTCAGGTCTTTAGCTCAAAAAACCTTATCAAAGGCTCCTGCCCCCTATCCTTCAAGGCAACTTTCCATTCTCTTCATCAAACCTCATTCAACATGCTACCTTGTTTGTTTTCTTGCCAACATCATGCTCGTTTTGCTCACACTTTATGTATCACTCCACAGAACAGGTGTATCGGTTACTCTTCTACTGTGATCAAATACTACAACCAAGGTAACTGAGAGTTAATTGGGCTTGTGGTTCAGGGGTTGGAGTCTCCGATGGTGGGGCACAGGCATGGTAGATGACGAGAGCAGCAGCTGAGAGCTCACATCTTGATCCACAATCAAGAGGCGGAGAGTACTGGGATAGCAGGAATCACCCGCAACCTCACAGCTGACCCAGTGACACACCTCCTGAACAAGGCCACACCTCCTCATCCTTCTCAAACAGTTCCGTCAACTGGGGACCAGGTATTCAAACATACGAGCCTCTGAGAGCCATTCTCATCCAAACCACCACATTCTACTCCCTAGACCCCCGTGGGCTTGTGGCCATACCATAATGCAGAATGCATTTAGCTCAACTTCAAAAATCACTATGGTCTTTCACTTTCAACACTGTGTACAAACTTCAAAATCTCTCCTAAGACTCAAGTCTCTTAAGTGCAACCCCCTATAAGATCTTATAACAAATTACATATTCCCAGCAGACAATGGCACAGAATATACATTACCATTCCAAAAGGGAGGAAACACTGAACTAAAGCAAGACCAAAACCCAGCAGAGCAAACTCCAAATCCCACAGCCGATGTGGTGTGACGTCACAGGGCTTAGACGGCCCCACCTCTCCAGCTTCACTGCCTAACATCCTTCCTTCCTTGGGCTTGTTTGCCTCATACGCAGCACCCCTTTGTAGATGTCCCGTCGCTCTGGCACCTCCAACACCTTAGGGTCTTCGGTACGATCCAGACTTCACGTCCACAGCTTCACATAATGGCCTCTCACCCTCTTAGGGCTATCATGCTGGGAATGCCCACCCACATACTGTCTGACTTTATCAGCTCTCCTTAACCCTGGAGGAAGGTCTAGAAACCTTTCTCATGAATCCTCCATGACTCTCAAGCCAGAACCACATTGCACAATACTGCCCAGTTCGGCAGCCTGCTTGGGATGGCGCCTGGGCCCTTCAATCCCATTTGTAGCTGCTTTCGTTTGTTGTTGCTTTTTAGGAGAAATTTCCTTAGGCCTTTTCCCTTCACAAGTTGGAGACTTAGCCGGCTCGGTCTTGCCTGAGGGTGCTCCTCCCTTTATTTCACTGTAGATCAGCCCCCACCCCTAAATCGCTTTCTGTTTCTGAACAAACCTTGGCTGTGGTGCTTTTTCTCTTCAAACTGTACACTCTGTATTTCTTTCTGCTCCCTTGTTCTTAATGTAAATCTGCATTAAGAGTAAATTCTGCCAGGCGTTGGTGGTGCACGCCTTTAATCCCAGTACTCGGGAGGCAGAGCCAGGCGGATCTCTGTGAGTTCGAGGCCAGCCTGGGCTACAAAGTGAGTTCCAGGAAAGGCGCAAAGCTACACAGAGAAACCCTGTCTCGAAAAAACAAAAACAAAAACAAAATCAAAAACAAAAACAAAAAAAAAAGAGATTCTAGCAACCATGCAACAGTCAATATTAGGCTATCTTGAAGAATCTCCTCCAACCCCCTGCCCCCCAAAAAGCCTGTAACTTTTCAATTTGTTTCAGGCAAGTTCTTAGGACAAGGGCAGAAAGCAGCCACACGTGCTGCCAAACCATCCCAAGTATGGCTTCTGGCCCAGCTGCTGATACTCTTCTCCTCTGAAACCTCTTGAGCTAGACCTCTGCAGCCCACCTGCCCTCAGCACTGCTGTCTTCCACGTTCCTGCTAGGATGGCTCCAGTTCAAAGTACCCAAGTCTTCCACATTCCTCTGAAACCATCACATGGTCAGGTCTGTCAGAGCAATAGCCCACTCCCTGGAACCAACTTCTGTCTTAGTTATCTTTCTATTGCTGTGACACACCACCGCAGCCAAGGCAACTTAGAGAAAACTTATTAAGTTGTGCTTATAGTCCCAGAGGGTTAGCGTCTAGGATGGCTTAGAAGACATGGTAGCAGAAGGCTGGAGACGCAGCTGAGAGCTCACATCTTGATCCAGTTTGAAACCTCAAACTTGCATCCTGTGACAACCCCTAGCCCTCCCCCCACCACAAGGCTACACCTCCTAATCTTTCCCCATGTCTACCAACTGGGGACCAGGTATTAAACAGATGAGCCTATGGGGGCCATTTTCACTCAAACTACCATGGCAATGTTTTCCCCAGCTTGTTTGCTTTCAGCTTCTGCCCTGTGATGTCCCTGTCCTGACGGATGGCTGGAACTCAGCACTCATTCTGTAAATGATCATGCAATTAGTTAAATTTAATGAGTACAGGAAGGACCATGTGACACTGTAAAATACTAACTTCCAATGGTCTTTTCTACTTTTTTTTTTTGTTTTTTTTTTTTTTGTTTTTCGAGACAGGGTTTCTCTGTGTAGCTTTGCGCCTCTCCTGGAGCTCACTTGGTAGCCCAGGCTGGCCTCGAACTCACAGAGATCCGCCTGGCTCTGCCTCCCAAGTGCTGGGATTAAAGGCGTGCGCCACCACCGCCCGGCGGTCTTTTCTACTTTTAAATATTTTATAATATTTTAATATCTTTCTTGTTACCATCTATAATCATTTCAATTGATTTCTGTACCCAGAAAACACTTGCGTGTTTTCAACTTGAAAAAGGAAAGTACTTCACCTACAATTTGTTACTATTTTGTTTTCACTTATCATGAAGTTCACAGATAGATTGGGCTACAACAGAGCAAAGAACCAGTTTTGGGTAATAGTTTTGGGTAATTTACACAGGAACTAAACAGTCCCTCCTCTAGACTCCACTCTTCCCTCTCCAAGATGCTGTCTAGTGGTCTAACCTACGGCGAGAGCAGGACTTATACAAGCAGTCTCATTCCTTGTTGAAGGCACAGCCGCACAGAAGGACCTGGTGCTGAGTGTGCACAGCAGCCGCCATGAGACTGTGAAACAGGAGCAACCCAGTGTGAACCAGCTATTGCCACTCCTTGGTAGTCACAGGTCACCTTTATCTCCAGGGTTAACTGAGTGCCTGTGTACAGATGCATGCCTGTCTCTGGGGCATTTCCCCATGTTTTCTACATCAGGGCAGATGGTGCAGTAAGTACTGTTTGAAATTCTGGAAGTGAGGAGCCTGGATGCTCCTTAGGAAGTGCTCATGCCCAGCTAGCCACAACACACAAAATATTATGCTGTACTTGTAATATGAGCTAGATGAGCCAATTAAAATTGTACTTTTCACATTGAGAGGTGGTTAAGTACCAGTACAACCACAAGCATAAACTAAATATGGCAAGGAAATTAACTCAGCAAGCACAGAACTGACACAAATGTCATTTAAAATTATTACTGTAAGAAAGAATTTATACTATACTAAATATACTACTAGCTAAGTATACAAACACACACACCCACAAAAAAATCCAGTGAAAATGTAAGTAAAATTGCTTTTATTTTCATAAATAAAAAGAGAACTCATTATATAAACACTGGGCAGAAGCAGCATGTGAGCTGTCATTGCCTCTATGAAATACATGCAACACTAATGTACAGTCCATCCCCACAGGCTTCATGCTGGAGCTTCATATCTGATATCTCCTCAAATTCCCAATACCACTTAGGATCTTTTCGTTGTTGTTGTTTTGTTTTTTTGTTTTTCGAGACAGGGTTTCTCTGCGTAGCTTTGCGCCTTTCCTGGAGCTCACTTGGTAGCCCAGGCTGGCCTCGAACTCACAGAGATCTGCCTGGCTCTGCCTCCCAAGTGCTGGGATTAAAGGCATGCGCCACCACCACCTGGCACCACTTAGGATCTTATATAACGGGGCATGTTAGGCAGCTGGTGGTACCTCTTCAGTCAACAGAATTCTCATCTGACCATGTGAACACCGTCAATTAAGGATTTCAAGACCTGTACCTACTGCACTTTATAGACGCGCTGGACACATTCTGTGTTTCCCTTTCATTAATGGCAGTTTAGCCAGTACACAAAAACCCCACTACCTAGGTTAATGAGCACTAGTACCTACAGTAAGTCCCACAGGCAGAGGGTGAACAGGCAGGGGCAAGGACTACTTAGAGCTCTGTCACTAACTGGCATTTAGGACAAGTGACTCTGTAGGAAGGGTGAAACTTGGTATTTTTTCCTACAGCAAAATAAAACTTAATGCCCATTCAGTAGTTTCTCTAAGTGTTCTGAAAGCTGCAGCTTCAAATATTAAACAGACATTGTAAGCTGCAACTAGCATTTCTATAAAAAAGAAAAAAAGCTCATTGATTCTATGTAGCTTTTCAAAGGAGTGTAAACTATGATATATGATTTATTGACTATAATCTTGATTCAAGGTATAATCTGTTTATTCTGCATCATGAGATGTGTATTCCTCTTTCAATACTTTCTGTAGATTGATGTGTTTCTCACAGGGTTGCTATGTGGATGCAGTGGTTGTCTACATGCCTACACACTGCTGGCATACAGAAAGCTCTTATGTATACTACTGTTCCTATCTTGTGAGCCAATCTGCCACCTATGAAAGGAGTTAACACCGCAGGAGAGTAACCAAGTAGGACACACTAGAGATGTGTGACCCGTTAAAGTGTCACACATCCTCTAGTTCCCAGTCTGTGGATATAACCAAACTGTTTAAGTAGTGCAACCCACTGTGAAGATCATATTTTATGTTTATATCTTAACCTTTTGCTGATATGGCCTCTGGCCTACAGCCAAACAATTCTAATAGGCCATATACTGAAGAAAACCATGTTAAAAACACAATGTACACCAAAATCAGGTAACAAAGGGCATTTTCTTAAAATGCTTTTAACAAAGGAGTCATCAGTGTGATCCAGGACAACCTATCTTGATTTAGTTTATGAAGGCTCTCTTTACAACATGCAATCTTTTACTTCTTTAAAACACGTGTCCACTCTTCATCTCTCTCTACAAAGAAACACCAAATGCTAGTACAAAGCTTTGTCCCCTAAGTAAAAAAATTCATTAGAAAAGGTACGTGTTAAAAAAAAAACAAACCACTGTCTGGATTCTGAGGGTGACTCTGGGAGCGTGGGACTATGCAGGGAAGGGAAGCGTATGCCAGGCAGGAGACCCGTCACCGCTGATTTTCAAGTAAGTTCCACATTCTTCGAAACACTGATTTTCCAGTAAATTATCGACTGGTTAAGTGTAAGGAAAGAGTTTGGTCTGAAGGTTTCTGATTTTTAACTGCGATTTTCTTTTCCCACCAGAAAACTGTGTTAGACTCAGTGATGAGAGGTGAACCTATTTCTTTTCAAAACATTCTTCTGGTATCAAACAAGAAGGAAAACAAACATTGTTTTTGTGAAGGTAGAAAAACATTAATATGAAACTAATTATCTAGAGTTCAGACAAGGTCCAACCCCCACATACACTCATTAAAGACGTAAAAAACAACGCTTCCAAATGCTGTCCTGATTAAAAAAGCAGAGCCCAGAAACAAAAGCATGAAACACCTCTATGTTAAAAATCAAGAATAAATAAACAAAGGCCAAGTCCCTCTGAGGTTAATAATTACCCTATGGGCTTCAGAGAAATCAGAAAATGTCCCCTATGAACTGGCAGCAAGATTTCTAAGCAAGTGTTACATTCTTAAGAGACAGAACACCCAGTGTCCTTTTGAGGTTTGATATCTGGTTCTTTTACAGGTTTCACTTCTTCTTCTGGTTTGGGTTTGACCTAAGGAGAAAGAAACAAAGTTAAATATGCAAATGGAGATTAAGAAAACCCACAGATTTCCTCTACTTCAGACCTTCAAAGGTGCTGTATTTAAAGGACAGCATTGAGGCTACCCACGCTATTCCAGAAGCTGCACTTTCAAATGCGGCCCACAGGCAACACCCAAGTGGATGCAAACCTCAGGTCCAGCAGGTACTCCTCCTCTACAATTTCGGAAAAGGAAGAAAAAATTTGGTAAGGGAACCCTAGGGTGTCGAGATCATTTATGACAATATAAGCTATCTTTGAAGGTACTGTCTTAGAGGCTCAATAGGAAGAAAAAAGGATTACTTTAAGGAGTACTTGTGTGGGGAGGAAACTGTAAAAAGATGCAATTTCAAGGGAGGACTTTGGTTGGAAAACAATGCCCACTCCTTCGGCCACAGAGCCCTAGTCTTTTGATAATTACACATACAACTTGCCCTGTGAGCGACCACTCGACTCAGAGCACCAAGGAGTGCTTAGGCATAAAAGAATGCAAAGCCTTCTACTTCACTCCTGGATGACTAATGGAGTGCCAGGGAGTTAAACCAAACCTTCAAATACCCAGTGTCAGAAGGGGGCATCATCGCTACAGCAACATCAACACGGATGACCCCGCCCCCCCCCCCCCCCCACACACACACACAAGCTGTGAAAATGAGACAATGTGCTGACAACAATGTCTGTAAATTACAGAGAATCTAGAAGTCACTGAAGGTGCAGGGCTGCTTCTGAGAGCAATCTACAACTGAGTGGAAGCGGCACCACGGTGAGCTGACTGAGCATTCAGACAAATACATAGGCCTGCTGGAGCAGACGGACATCGCAAACTAGCTCTACATTCTTAAACGTCTGGACTGGAGGAAAAGCCCCGTTCTCATACACTGTCATCCTTGGGTCTCTTGCTGAGATCAAATGCGGCCATCGCTTCCGGCGTCCAGTGAGCACTCATAGGAGGAAATTCAAAAGGCACAGGCTCCACCAGCCCGTAGTTTGCTTTGAGTTCCAGTTGTGGGGCTTCTGTTGGGATCTTTTGAAAGTAACTGCAAAAAGCAATTTAAATAGTGGTTTATTCATTTATTCTGCAACTACCTGAGCACCTAATATGTTCAAGGCTACAATGAGCCTGACAGTTCTCTGCCCTGGGGGCAGTCCCAGATGGCCAGATGAGAAAGTCAGGAAGCCCCACCAGTTACAGAACTGTGCAACAGAGGCTCCCAAGGGCAGAAAGAAGGCAAAGTGGGGCGGTGGGCCGGCATTTGGGGGAAGTGATAAAAACAGACGAGTAAAAAGTTCAGTGAGCAAACGCTGAGGATCACAGGGAGTATATAAAAAGGTAGGCAGGGGCAAGAGTGATCGGCCCAGCTTAGGAAGGCACTGCACTACAGTTTGTACACTAAGTTACTAACAGTCTTGGTCTTACTGCCCAAAGGGGGCAGAAAGAATTATGAGAAAATTTAAATTTCTTACTTTATAGTTAGCTCAAACCAGAGTGAGACAAATATGCAAAGAAGCTGATCTCACACACTCACACACACACACACACACACACCCCACATCAAAGTAGCAAATGGAAATAAAGTTAAGAGAAAATGACGTCTTTATAGGAGTATCCTGATGAAATAAACTTACATTAACAATTCACATTTAGATTTTAAACCTGTTTTTTATGACATCACCATATATAGAGTAAAAAGCCTTACAAACAACTTCACCGATTTAAAAAGAAAGTATTAAATTTAAATGCAACTTAAGACAACTCCTTTGAGACTAGAGATAAAGCCGTTACTAAAATGTTACTATTTTAACATGACAATCCCTGTGGTATTAGTATCAAGGAGTGAGCGACTCACATGAACCCATTTTCCCGCTGACATTTGTCCAGGGTGTTCTTCACCAGGCTTCCAAGCTTCCGAAAGAACAGGTGACCTGAGGGCTTGGCTGTGGGTCCTGGCCCCTTGGTTTCCCCGTACTCTTTGCACAGGGCTTCGGCCTCCGTGTACACTGCAGGGGGGACAGAGGTCTCAGAACAGCTGCGCCTGCTGTGCGTGCTCAAAGGCTGAGTCTCAGCAGCCACCTCCGCTCTGTCACCTGCCACATACGCAGCACAGGACGGTGTGGCGGGAGGCTGCGTCTTCTACAGGCTCGAGGAGGAGAATTTTTTTTCTGTTCTCCAACCATCTTGTCTATTCCCTTTATGAACTCAGCCAGATCTACTCATTCCCTTTAGGATGAAAAGTTTTTTTTTTAAAGGGAGTGAAAATTCTGAAAGCAAAACTTACATTTTTCTGCTTCTTGGAGAGCCCTGATTGCTTCTCCACATTTATCACTGGCCAGCAGAGTCTGGCCATGGTAACAGTATGCCTGGTGAAAGAAACACATTTCATATGTTCTGTCCTCGAGGTTACATGTCAGACAAACACTGTCCGTCACTGTGTGGACTGTAGTGCAATCCTTTCCTTGAGGTGGGCTTCCCTCCACCTCTGCCCAAATCAAAGGTACAGTTAGGTGCAGCCCTGAGGCAAAGGAGATTTGTCACTACGTTCCAAAAGCAAAACCTGCTAGCTAAGTCTTGTTTTAAAGAGGACAGAAGTAAATAAAGGAGTCAGTTCTTCGTTATGCATACGTAAAGGGGGTGGCTAGCGTCTTGAGATGACAGAGTAGAGAGTCTGCTGCTTGTCCCATTCCATGTGTCCCTTTCCCTGTCCATGTCCCCTCCTCCCGCCAACCAAGGTCTTCTTGAGTTCAGGCTGGGTTCAGGATCCTCCAGCCTCAGCTACAAACACTAGGATTACAGGAATGTTTCACCACACCCAGGAAGGACCAAGGTTTTAAGAAAAATGCATCAGCCCGAAAGTCTGCTCATTAAAATCTGTTGAAACAGACACTTGGTGCTGAGCAGTAGTATGTTGGAAAACATTATGGCACGTGAGGGATAGACAATTACTTAACTCTGAAAAAGGTTTTGACTGCCTCTCATATGATAACAATCTTAAGTTTGGTGGTTTAACCAACTGGTAAAGAACTTCTAAAATGGTGCACACTGGTGGTTTTTTATCTAGGTCATATACACTTCGTGGTATGCCTCAGGATTAAAATAAAACAACAACAAAATCGCTGTGTGTATAGAGATGTGAGTGAGGCAGGTGGTCAGAGGCCAACCTTGGTTTCAGTCCAGGCCTTCGGCTCTGTTTGAGGCAGGGTGTCCTGTTATTTGACGTGAGGCATGCAAGGCTAGCTGCTGGTATTTCTTTCTGTCTCACTGTAGGGTGGTGTCATTACAGATGTGCACTATTGCATCCAGCTTAACATGGCTTCTGGGGATCTGAGCTCAGTTCTTTACACTTGCTCACAACCTACATCTTCCCAAGCCATTAAGATTAGAATCTGAGGATACCCTTCTCAATGAACAGGATAAAACAACTGGAGAATTCTCATTATGTGTCCAGCCTGAAAATACGATTTGGGACCATGCAGCAACTCTAGGTCTCCAATTCTCTATCATCTCCTTCCACTCACTCCTGCCAGTGAATACTTCCTGAGAGCTGCCTGTCCCTGGCTTGCTGCTAATGGTTAGTGGTGAGATGAGACCTGGCAATCAAGGGGCCGGAGGGTAACCACCCCAGCTGTAGGCTGCTGGTACTCACATAGGCCGTGTAGAAGCACATCTTCAAGTGCAGGTATTTCCTCCATTTGGCGGAGTATGCAGGCTCCAAACTGGATAAAGTATGATCTAAAGTTACATTTTAAAAAGCAAAATATCATTTCACCCACTTTCACTGGAACATTTCTTAGTTCCTGTGTTCTGGTGCTAAAAACATAATGCCATCTAGTCTAACTTCTAGCTTTCATACATTAAGAAAAAAAAAAAACGTAAATACTTAACATGGTTTATTTCCTCATAATTACATATTTGAACAACATAATCAGTACCTCTTCAATTTGATGGTTAATGTGGCTTTAAGTTAATGACAAAAAAGACAGAACAAAGGATTTCAAAGCAAGTATTTCTATCATAGCTTCAAAACTGTATGTAACATAGCCATGCAGACAGCACTCTATTTGCCTACCACAAACAACTCCTATTATCCATTCAGCCAGTACTGAACCGTGCATTCACAACACACACTCACTCACATATCCGCACAGCTCACATAATCCAAGCACTTCCTAAATCAACTTTTGTTTTCTTTATTTTCCACTTCACTATCACCGTCAAACCTTCCTTCATTTCCTCCAAAGCCTGTAACAATGTCTTCCTAACCACGCAGCCTGCCTATTCCTTCACACAGCAAGCCTGTGTATTTCAAAATTACAATCCAGTCAAATTCACTGTTTTGAAATGAGATTAAAAAGCCACTTTCCTCTCGCAAGCATGCTCTAGCACGCCCACACTGTTCCGTTTCTTACATCACTGATGTTGTAGCTTACATCATGATCTGACTCCAAGTTCATCTCCTTCCCTAGACTATGAGTTTACTCTTACCTACTCAGCAACTGAAACAGTAACGATCCTCCAAACAGAAAGCTAAGTGTGTTTCCTAGATCACAGGCACCAATTGGCGGTCCCACCTTCCACACGCTAGCAGTCAAGTTATTGGTGGTCCCACCTTCCACATGCTAGCAGTCAAGTTATTGGTGGTCCCACCTTCCACATGCTAGCACTCAAGTTATTGGTGGTCATGCAACACTTCCCTGTTCTATGTAATATGTAACACTATTCCTATTCTTAGCTAAATAAGGGTAGCAATTTTAAAACGGTTATAAAGATCTGGGCATGACTTTAGTCTCAGCACTTGGAAGGCAGAGGCAGGTGGATCTCTTGAGTTTGTGGCCAGTCTGGTCTACAGAGTGAGTTCTAGGACAGCTAGGGCTACACAGAAGGACTCAGTCTTAAAAACAAACTAACCAACTAAATACATAAAGAAGACTGTTACAAAGACTGAAACCAGCAAAGGCTCACAGAAGGACTCAGTCTTAAAAACAAACTAACCAACTAAATACATAAAGAAGACTGTTACAAAGACTGAAACCAGCAAAGGCTGCATATACCCGGCTATACCCGGTGGGAAGCACACCGTCACCTTTCTCCCCATTAGAAGCCGTGCAGCACATTAGCTGTGAGACTGGGGACTGACTCAGGTGCTCCACTACTAGCTACAGCCCCAGCTTCTCATACATTAATTTATAACATATTCATTAACTAACACGTATACGTGCATATCTGTGTCTGAGAGGAGTGTGTGTGTGTACTTGTGCGTGTATATGTGGAGGCTATTCACCCTATCTGCTGAGACAAGGTCTCTTCACTTTTACCTGGAACTTACTGACTGAGCGAGGCTGGCCACAGGGATCCCCTCGACTCCTACTCCCTGGCTCTAAGATCCCAAGCACATGTCATCACGCCTGGATTTTTTACATCCTACAGATCAAACTTGGGTCCTAATGCTCGTATGGCACACTTTACCCACAGAGCTATCTCTCTGTTTTTGAGACAAATTGCCCAGACTAGCCTTGATCTTACTCTGTAGTCCAGACAGGCCTTGAGCCTCTGGAGTACCTGTGTGACCATGCCTGGCCTCTTATTTTAAACAAGGCCAAAACCCCAAAGATTTTATTCTAGTATTATAATGGAAAATATGAGAATCTCGCTTTCTTCCCTTTTCAGCAAAAATCAAATGGACATGAAAAATCTAAGGACCGTGAATGTAACAAACCGATGAGCTTACCTGCTTTCTGGTAGAAGCTGGCCGTTTCATAGGCAAGTGCAGCGATCAGTCCCGGAGCATGCTTCAATTCAATTGCTCGGGCAATTGTTACTGTAACCGAAACACAATAAATACAATCTCTAAGTTCACATCCATGTATGGGAAGTTCAGTCATGACAGCAAAAGACAGCCTGATAGTCTTCTTTCAGATTTTCAGGTTTTTTTTTTTTAATACATTTTAGTGTAAAAATTTATAGAAAATATAAACACAAAAATACTGATTTTGTGTTTCTGATCCAGTATCTTAAAATCACCATTAACCAACTATTAGTCAATAACAGAGAATTACTGTAAAATAGCAATAACATAAAGAAGAAAAAGACTTTGAAAGCACTCAATTTTGAAATACAGATAAAAAGTTTATAGGAGTTACTTTACTGTTTTCTGCAACTGACAGATGAAGACTTCAAGGTAAGTTACTGAGTGGAAGAAGAAAAATAATAAGCATACCACAGGAGGAAGATCAGTGAAGAGTTAATGTTTGCGGCTGGAGTGATAGCTCATAGTTAAGAGAGCATAGTGCTTTTTCAGAAGAACCTGTTCAGTTCCCAGCATGCATTTTGGGCGGGTCACAACCACCTTTAACTTCAGCTTCAGGGGATTTGGCACCCTCTTCTGACCTCCCAGGGCACCTGCGCGTGCTCATGCGCGCTCTCTCTCTCTCTCTCTCTCTCTCTCTCTCTCTCTCTCTCTCTCTCACACACACACACACACACACACACCCCTAAAAATTAATCTTAAAAAGAAAACCCAAAGATTAACATTAATGTTGTCAAAAGGCATGAAATCAAAATCCTCTTTAAAGGAACATTAGCTGGAAGGAGCTCTTTAAACAGCAAAGGAAATGTTAAAGGTAAAATGACCCTCATAATCAATTCTTCAAACCTGAAAGGCTAATTCTGGTATTTTCTAAAGGAATCAAAAGCCAACATAAATAGTCTTAAAAACAAAACACCTTCGAGTATTTAGATACCTTCTTGGGCCTCAGCCTGGCACTGGATGATGTAAGCATCTATGAGCCGAGCCTCTAAGTCCTGTCCCTTTTCTGCTTGTGTAAGAAGTTTGGGTATATGACTTTCCTACAGAGGAAGAACAGGAAACAAACATGTCAGTCTCATATTAACACTATGGTCAGAGCTGAAGACACGACTACAGGACATTCAACTCAGAGACTCACTGGGAACCTAAGGGAACAGACCAAGCAGTGACTACAAGCTCACAGGTGAGGTATTGTGTATTCAACGTCAACTTTTATAAAAAAATCCAACAGCAAAATTTAGTTTATGGATAGATTTGCCAACGCAATACAATGCAAAGCATGCTTTCATCTTAGAAAGTATTCACTGCAACAGTAACCAAAATTCTCTTTTGTACTGTGAATTGTTCATTCACAGTAAAAACTAATGATGAAAAGAAAATACTACAAATTCTACATCTAATTCAGGACACAAAAACACCTTAAAGCTGCCTCCAAGCAGCCCTTAGTAAGCAGCAGTTTCATTCATGAGAATGAAGCAGAAGACCAGTCTCAGAGGAAGACACGATTTTTCCTCAGAGTTCCCATCCTATCTTCAGGTTATCTGACATTACTAGATTGCAGTGACTGGCTGGCCAGTGAGACCCAGAAGGCAGCCTCAGAGTCAGTGCTGAGGAACTGTGACTGCCCCCGGCCGCAGCGAGAACAATGCCCAACAGCACAGACGTTAGTTCACCTGTTTTGTTTTCACTCAGGGTAAGAGACAGAAAGGCAAGCAGAATATTGTAACTTAAAACTTCTAGTTATGACTCACCAACTTTAAGGGAAAATGGAGTGATTAACACAGCAACTGGCTGTAGTTCACCAATAAGGTGGTTAATGTACAACGTGCAGTCAGCTCAGACCTGAGCACTCCACATGGGCGCTCAGCACCCAGGCTACATCTGTGCCGAGTCTGTACAGTTTCCTTGTCAACCATTCCCTAGACTATACGGTAGGACGAGTACTCACATCGAACTACACGGTGCTGGTAGACAAGAGACGATTTACAGAGCACAGGAATGTGCACGGTTTACACACAGAGCCCAAGTCACTTGGGAATCTAGACTTTGGTATGGAGATGTGGAAGGGCAGTCTGTTCTTGAACCAACTCCCCACAGTTACCGGAGGAACTGGACTACCTCTTTGACACATGGAGTTACTAATCCCACCATGCAGTCCAAGAATTAATGTGCCACCCCTGCCCCACCCTGCCCCACTTCCCCATTATACCTTTAAATGTTTAAAAATCCCAGCTGCAATCTTTAGGCTTCGATGGACGTCTTTTGCTTCATCTTCTGTTATGCTTTAAGACAGTGGTTACGTTAGTCAGAGGATGAGTCTTATTCCTGGCACTAAGAGCTAACACATATCAGAACACCACGGCTGGGGGAGGGCTCAGTGGCTAAGAGCTCCTGCTACTCTTGCAGAAGACTCAGGTCAGCTCCCAGCACCCATGTCAGGCGGCCCACAACTGCCTGTGACTCCAGGCCAGAGGTGACAATGCCTCTGGCCTCCACGTGCATGTGCACACACCCCACACACACTTTAAAAACATCAGAAAACTAATTAGCTATTTGTGTTTCTTATTATTAGTTTTCTTCCTTAAAAAGAAAACAATCTAATTTGACACCAAAACCAATTAAAAATGCACATGAAATATATTTCAAGACTCTGCAGGTGAACAGAGACCTTGCCTAGAAGTAAATAAATGCTAAACAGTCTAATTTCTTTCCAGACTGTTCTGCCATAAACAAATACAAAATATTATGAACTTAACACACACTACTCTGTTCATCTGAATCATTTTATTTTAGCAAACATGACTCATGTTTAAACGGCTGCATGTTATTATGTATGGATGAATCCCAAGTGATGTGCCAGTATCCACATCAGTCACTACAAAAGTTGTCTCATTTAATTTTACAATTCTTAAAAAATGTTACTTTCTCTGTGTGCACAGGTGCACAAGTGGAGGTCGCAGGACAAGTCTGTGGGTTCAGTTCTCTCCCTCCCTCGCGTTGTGGGTTCCAGGTCCAGCTCAGGCTTATGTCACTGGGTAGCAAGCACCCTTACCCACTGAGCTACCTCACCAGCCTCATGCAGTTTTTAGTCTTCCAAACATCTTTTTATATGCTTGCAAGCTTTCTGTACCTCTTTTCTATGAAGTGCCTATTCGCATCCTTTATTTTCAACTGACTTGATGACATTTGTTAATTTTTAGATTATACATTAAAAAAATCGACAACTTGCTGGGTGGTGGTGGCACACGCCTTTAACCCCAGCACTCTGGAGGCAGAGGCAGGCGGATCTCTGTGAGTTCGAGGCCAGCCTGGGCTACAAAAGTGAGTTCCAGGAAAGGTGCAAAGCTACACAGAGAAAGCCTGTCTTGAAAAACCTAAAAAAAAAAAAAAAAAGGACAACTTATAACGAGTTGCAGTTTTGTTGACCAATTCTGTCACTGTTTTAAATCTTTGTTTATAGTACTTTAAATGTAGTCCAATTGGCACATTTTTAATGACTTCTTAGTTTGGGGCCTCATTTAAATCTACCATTGTTAACAAGGTAATGAAAACCTTTCCCCTTTAAAACCAGCGTACAGATGTGGTGGGAAGGCTTGCTGCACAAGCTGGCAACCTGGAATCGATCTCTGGAAGCCATGTAGAGGTGGAAGGAGAGAACCTATTCCACAAGCTGACCTCTGACCCTGGCCTGTGTGCCCTCTCCCACCCCAAGAGCAATAAATACAAATTTACAAAACAAAGATTAAGCTGCATAACTGCTGAACGTAAGTATGAACAATGACTCTTATACTTACTTCAAGTGGAACTTCATTATGTTTAAAAAACAATACACACACACACACACACACACACACACACACACACACACACACACACAAAACCTCTGCTTTCTAACTTACTTTTCTTTTCCAGCCAATCTTGAAGCATATTTGGTATACCACAATGCTACGTTAAATCCCATGGAAATCAATTCAAAAACAGCATCCTGCTGGGCACTGGAATTAAAAATTAAGTCATTAAGTTCTGTAAATTATGAAGACATTGCTGTACAAAGCTTGCTTGGCTTAGCAGGTAAAGCCTCTTGTGACCAAGTGTGATGGGCTGAGTTCAATCCCTGGGACCCACGTGGCAGAAGAGCACTGACTCCTGCCTGTTGTTCTCTAATCTTCACATATGCACATACGCAGGCACACACACATACACATGACCACACACACAAATAAAAAGTACATAAATGCAGTAATTTTAAAAAATTATGAAGATATAGCTGGGCTTTTAATCCCAGCACTCAGGAGGCAGAGGCAGGTGGATCACTGTGAGTTTGAAGTCCAGCCTGGTCTACAGAGTGAGTTCCAGGACAGCCAGGGCTACACAGTGATAGCCTGACTCAAACAACAACAACAAAACAAACAAAAAGACAGAACTAACACACACAGATGCAGGTAATTAACAATCTAAATACAGTGATCCAGAATTTTCTTAGTTTGCTTTCTATTTGCTAAGACAGGAATCATACACATACAGGCATGCACGTGTACACACACATAACCTGGGGAAAGAAAGGGTTTAGTTCAGCTTTCAGCTTACAGTCCAACATGACATCAGAACAGACACTCAGGGCAGGAACCTGGAGGCAGAAATGAAGCAGAGGCCATGGTGGAACACGGCTTACTGGTTTGCTCCCCACGGCTTTCTCAGTTCCTTTTTATACAATGCAAGATGACCTGCCCAGGGGTGGCAACGCCCAGAGTGGGCTGGCCCTTACTCACATGAATCATTCATCAAGAAAATGCCTCACAGGCCAGTCTGACCAAAGCATATTCTCAGCTGAGTTCCCCCTTCCCAGATGGGCTTAGTTTACATCAAGTTGACAAAAAAATTAACCAGAACAAGTATGAACTGTGTACTCCACAATAATAATCATGAAAAAGTAGTACCCAAAGCTACATAGAATAATTTTAAAACTATATAGTTCTGAGACTCCTCCTTAAAAAGTCAGAAAGCTTAGGATGGAACCCAAAACAAACAAAAACTTCAAATACACTTTATTTAGTGCGTGTGTGTCCATACCATGGAGCATGTGTGGACATCAGAGGACAACTTGCAGGAACTGGTTCTTTCCTACCATGTGGGTCTTGGGGAACAAACTCAGGTCAGCAGGCTTGCAGTCAAGCACCTTACTCAATACACCAGCTCACCAGCCCCAGTTTGGCTAATTCATATGATGTCATATAAATAACTATCTTTTCTGGTGCGCATGTGCGTGAGTGAGTGAGTGAGTGTGTGTGTGTGTGTGTGTGTGTGTGTGTGTGTGTGTGTTTCTGAGGATCAAATCCAGGGCCTTACACATGCTAGACAAGTATTCTACTACCAAGCTACAATCTTGTTTTAGAACACTCAATTTCAATAGCACAGTCTAAATAGTAATATGACCATGTACTATTAAAAATTGATTTTTCGGGACTAGAGAGATGGCTCAGCAGTTAAGAGCACTGGCTGCTCTTCCAGGGGTCCTTAGTTCAATTCCCAGTAACCACATGGTGGCTCACAACCATCTATAGTGGGATTTTATGCCCTCTTCTGGCATAAAGTTGTACATGCAGATAGAGCACTCATATACATAAAGTAAATAAATCAATCATTAAAAAAAGGAACACAAGGTAGACAAAGACAAGTCATAGTCATTAGTTACTCAAAAAGTAACTACCCACACTCCAAGAGTACTACTGCCCACACTCCAAGAGTACTCCTACACACTCTCCAAGAGTACTACTACACTCTCCAAGAGTACTACTACACACTCTCCAAGAGTACTACTGCCCACACTCCCAGAGTACTCCTACACACTCTCCAAGAGTACTACTACACACACTCCAAGAGTACTCCTACACACCCTCCAAGAGTACTACTGCCCACACTCCCAGAGTACTACTACACACTCTCCAAGAGTACTACTACACACACTCCAAGAGTACTACTGCACACTCTCCAAGAGTACTACTACACACACTCCAAGAGTACTCCTACACACCCTCCAAGAGTACTACTGCCCACACTTCTCCAAGAGTACTACTGCACACTCTCCAAGAGTACTACTGCCCACACTCCCAGAGTACTACTGCCCACACTCCAAGAGTACTACTACCCACACTCCCAGAGTACTACTACACACTCTCCAAGAGTACTCCTACACACTCTCCAAGAGTACTACTACACACTCTCCAAGAGTACTACTGCCCACACTCCAAGAGTACTACTGCACACTCTCCAAGAGTACTACTACCCACACTCCCAGAGTACTACTACACACTCTCCAAGAGTACTCCTACACACTCTCCAAGAGTACTACTACACACTCTCCAAGAGTACTACTGCCCACACTCCAAGAGTACTACTGCACACTCTCCAAGAGTACTCCTACACACTCTCCAAGAGTACTACTACACACTCTCCAAGAGTACTACTGCCCACACTCCAAGAGTACTACTGCACACTCTCCAAGAGTACTACTACACACTCTCCAAGAGTACTACTGCACACACTCCCAGAGTACTACTGCACACTCTCCAAGAGTACTCCTACACACACTCCAAGAGTACTACTGCCCACACTCCAAGAGTACTACTGCACACACTCCCAGAGTACTACTGCACACTCTCCAAGAGTACCACTGCCCACACTCCAAGAGCACTTCCTGAACAAATAGAAAACTGAGAACTACCACTGCAGTACAGACCAATGCCTTCTAGAACCAGGAGACATCTGGGCAGTGATGGCGCATGCCTTTATTCCCAGCACTCGGAAGATAGAGGCAGGCAGATCTCTGTGAGTTCAAGGCCGGCCTGGCCTACAGAGTGAGTTCCAAGAGAGGCTCTAATGCTACAAAGAGAAACCCTGTCTCAAAAAAAAAAATCATCCCTGTAATGCCAGCACCCCAGGGCCCCCGACAGGAAGGAGGACTGCCATGAGTTCCAGGCCAGCCTGAGCTTCATGATAAATCTGAGGGCAGCCTGAACTGCAGTGAGAATGTCTTGGCACAAATATACATGTAGCACAATTTCTAAGTATGAAGTAATCAAACAGTTTCATATGTACGGAATACTGGGTAGTGCTCAAGGTTACATCACATAATTTTTTTTGTATTTTATTTCTTTTTTGAGACAAGGCCTTGTTCTATCACCCAGGTTGGTTTCAAGATCATGATCCTCCTGCCTCAGCTTCCCTCATGCTTGGTTTATCAGCATGTGCCACCATGTTTAGTTTAATCATATAATTCTTCACTATTTATCTCATGAAATGCTAAAAAACCAAAACAAAACAAAAAAACCCAACCAACCAATAATAACAACCACCCCCCAGGAACATGGAACCAATATTGGGAATGAAATGGGGAAAGTGCTGAATTTACGTAATTCAAGCCGTTTTATGGCCTGTCAAACTTTCCATTGTAATAATGATGAAGGCTTGATCCTTAAAAAATAGACTTCATGGGGCTGCAGAGACGGCTCAGTGGTTAAAAGCACTGGCTGCTCTTCCAGAGGACCCGGGTTCAATTCCCAGCACCCACATGGCAGATCACAATGTCTGTAACTCCTGTTCCAGGGAATCTGACACCCTTACACAGACATACATGCAGGCAAAACACTAAAATACATAAAATACAAATAAATAAATTAAAAAAATAGTCTTCACAACAAATCCCTAAATCTAGATGAAAAACAGTGATTACACAAAGAAAAACAGAAAAAGTCTTGGAAAACTTTGGTAGTTAAGACTACTAAAATCCACATAACATGTCCAAGGAAGGAAGGAAGAAAGGAACATATAGTGAATGTTTTAATTCTATAGAGGCCTGGCATTATGTCATTCATCATGCCTACATTTTCTTGTTTTGTTCTTCACAGTACCCTATTATCATTACATCAAAATCTAGTTAAAGTAGATGTTCACTTCATAGAAAACCTGTATTGTGTCTCAGCACGTATGAACCCAACATCCATTCTTTCTATTTTAACACCACTCTGGGATTTTTAACATCCCTTCTGCTGTGGATGGTCTTCCTGTATGCAGTGAATATGTTGCTATCATTGGTTAATAATAAAGCTTCTTTGGCCTATGGCAGGGCAGAACATAGCCAGACAGGAAAGTCAAACTGAATACAGGGAGAAAGAAGGGTGGAGTTGGACAAATGCCAGCAGCTGCTGAAGGAGTAAGATGCCAGAGCGATAAGCCCTGGGTCATGTGGTGATACACAGATTAATAGAAATGGGTTAATTTAAAAGTAAGAGCTAGTTAGTAATAAGCCTGAGCCATTGGCCAAGCATTTATAATTAATATAAGCCTCTGAGTGATTATTTTATAAACTGCTGCAGGACTGAGTGGGATGCAGAAAAGTACCCGGCTACAGCCTTCCTATTTTTAGTTTATCTTTTTATTTATCTATTTACTTATTTGTGTTTGTGGATACACATGTGCCGCAAGGCATGTGTGGTAGTCAAAAGGCAAATTATGGGAGTTGGCTCTCTCCTTCTACTTTATGTAGGTTCTAGAAATTGAACTCAGATTGTCAAGCTTGGCAGCAAGCAATTTTATACAATGAGCCATTTTGCTGGCTCCCTTTTTTATTTTTTATTAAATGAAGATCTATGGCCATTTTAATAATCCAATTGTATTTTTAAAAAGTAAAAGTTAACAGCACTATGATCTATTATTAATAGTTGAGTAATGAGAAAGTTGTAAAGGGACATTGTAAGAGTAGAAACACAACTAGAAAGGAGGAGAGAAAAATCAAGCCCATGTTGAGCTGCAAGCTGGGCATTATTAAACAGGCCCAGGTGTTTAAAGTTAATATTTATGTTTTCACAAAAATAGATTTTGTCTGGTAGAAACACATTATTTTAAACTTAATAGCATACACCTTAGTTTAAGTCAATGTTTTAATTTATTTCCTAACAAATGAAATTGCTTATCTGTTTTTCTCCTGCAAATACACTGGCCAGTTAAAAGCCGACTTGGATTTATTTAGGGCCTCATTAGCACCGCTCACCTCGGGACGTGTCCTTGCAATGTATCAGTCCACTTGAAACTCTGAACGTATCGTAATTTGCTTTCTTGGGTAGAGTCACCTGGTGAATTTATGAAACCTATAAAAAATGCAACATATTTTAATTTTAGAACAAATATTATTTGTTCTAACTGAGAATGGTGGTACATGCCTTTAATCCCAGCACTAGGAGGACAGGCAAGTGGATCTTTGTGAGTTCAAGGCCAGCCTGGTCTACAAAGCTAGTTCCAGGACAGCCTGGGCTATACAGAGAAATGCTGTCTCAAACCCCCCTCCCCCATCAAAATGTTTTTTTTTTTTTATTCATACAGTTACTTTTTCAGGTGTCTGAATGAAACTTCTGATACTTTTCTCCTCTCCACATTTTACACAGTCTCCTAATATTAGAATATGTAATATATATATATTATATATATATAAATATATATATGTAATATATATTTATATATATATAAATTTTAGACTATTAGAAAGACTATGTACTACCATTTACAAGGTCACATTCTAAGACCCAATAATTCCAAATATAGCTGGAAGATAAAACTATCTGTATCTGAAAAGTTAAACGTACACTACCACATAGCCATTTTTTAAAAACACTTACCTTTACAAAAGTAACTAACCTTGTAAAAGTGAGAAATACAAGTCTGCTGCATTCTTCATCATTTCTGGATTACAGCTCAAATCAGTGAACAATTCGAGGAGCCGAGTCCTGGATGATCTCAAATCACTTGCATCAACAGACGGTAAAGCAAAGTAAGTTGTGTGTCAAAGACTACGTAAAAAAAGCAGCTCAGAGGCAACAACTTAAAAGCTTTAAGACAACACACACACAGACCCCTGCTAGCTTCTTTACCATGTACCGATTCCAAGGAATAAATTTAATTAGGGCCAACATTAGAAATAAATGAAGTTTCTAGTAACAATCACTTCAAAAGTTATACAAAAATAAACTCAGTCTAATTAAAGGGGCAATGCATGTGCC
This sequence comes from Peromyscus maniculatus bairdii, assembly GCF_049852395.1. Classification (NCBI taxonomy): domain Eukaryota; kingdom Metazoa; phylum Chordata; class Mammalia; order Rodentia; family Cricetidae; genus Peromyscus; species Peromyscus maniculatus. Next base: position 92,026,697 of record NC_134862.1, read on the forward strand.
CAACTGTTGTTCAGATCTTTCATGGTCTTTTAATAAAAAACCCAGAGCCAGATATCAGGGTAAAAGCTGAAAGATCAGAGAAGCAGAACAGTCAGCCACTAGTTCTTACCTCTACAAAATGCTCAGCCTCAAGAGAGTGATTTCCTGTTTCTTCAGGCCTTATATACTTTTCTCTGTCCTGCCATATTACTTTCTGGGATTAAAGGCATGTGACTTCCCAAGCAAAGGACTGAGATCTCAAGTGCTGGGATTAATGGTGTGTGCCACCACTGCCTGACCTCCATGTGTAATCTAGTAGCTGTCTCTGTCCTCTGATCCTCAGGTAAGTTTTTTAGGGTACACAAAATATCACCACACCCAATTATACAATAAAAATATATAGCAAGTTTTAAAAACAAGACTATCAACCAGGCATGGCAACACAAAGCTGTAAGTGCAGTGCTCAGGAGGCAGAAGAGGGATCCTTAGCTACAGAGCCAAGGCAAGTTTGAATCAGCTCAGGCTACCTGAGACCCTGTCTCCAGTAACACAAACAACAACTGAGTGTATTTAAAATTCATTCTTCATTCTGTTTTTTTGTTTTGTTTTGCTTTTCGTGCGTAAGGCTGGCTATCCTGGAACTAGTGGTGTGGACCAGCTAGCATTGTATTCACAGAGATCCGCCTGCCTGCATCCCGAATGCTGGAATTAAAGGCATGGGCTACCACCCAGCTCATTCTTCATTCTTTAGCCAATAGTTTTGGGGAAAACAGCAATTGTGTATGATTTTAATAACCTTTGAATTTCTGAATTTGGCACTACACACAAAGCATCTGACATAGTCTATGGATATATATACATCCAGAAAATGTACAATTGTATGACCATTTGGTTAAAATACCTAAGTTGTCCCCGCATGCCACTCTTCTTTGTAACAGTGTCTTATACCCACCTTTCCTTCTTGCAACACCACGGTCACAGTGAGCACTGCAGTTTTGAGATGTTCCTCCCCATTCAACATTCCTTCTCTATGTCCCCAGTTCTCTCCCACACATAAAAATACCAGTCTTTGGCCTTTTGGTTTTCTTTTGAGATCTCTATTCTAACATCTTCAATGACTTCCTCTCCTAGATCTATAGCATCTCTAATCTGCATCTATATCTAATCCAGAAGGCTGTGAGATTTCCAGAAATCACATTCAATGGACATTAACTTAAGACATTTAAAATAGGTTTAAGCTGCTGAAGAATAAATTTAAATTGTAAACACACAGAATGCATAGTATATAATATATTCTCTGAATGTTTTCAAAATTGTTTGCAAGTCTTCTCATTCTAAATACATGTTAGTGGGTATATGTTTATACATGTGCAAATATTCATACCTGGGCATGTGTGGAAGCCAGAGGTCGGATATCTGTGTCTCTCACTGAACCCAGAACTTTTTATTTTGGCTGAACTTGCTGGCCAGAGAGCTCTAGGATCTGCCTGTCCCCACAAACATCTTGTGCCCTAGTGCTGGGGTTCATAGGTGTGCTATCTTGTCCATTTTTTTATGTGGATGTTAGGAATCTGAATTCAGTTCTCACACCTGTGCCTAAATTACATATTTCTAAGGCATGTTTTTCTCAATTTGTATAATTTTAAGATGAATTTAATTTTGGGCATGTTGAACTTTGGGTGATTGCGCTAGGGTGCATATGAGTGGGCATGAGCACACGCACGCGCACGCACACACACACACACACCCCAGAAACAAAAGAAGCAGGGGGTCTAACATAGAGGGCAGAGTTTGCCAACTCCTGATGTCAGTTAAACAATTTATGTGAACCTCAGCTCAAGTCCTCTCTCCTATATCACTACTTTGAAGGCATTTTAAATCATAGCAAACTCTCCCTTCTTGGAACATAAGTAACTTACTGTCTGGCCTATTAACAATACTCACATCCTACCTTATGGCTCTGTTGAAATATATAGTTTAACTTGTTACTGATTTAGCCCTTCTGGGACTCATTTACTGATCTAAAATTAAGGATGTAGCCTTGATGACAACCGAAGCTTAAATATCCCATGATTTAATCTTCATCCGTTAACGATAAAATAGAAATTGATCATGAGTTTAATGTTAGGAATGTGTCACACATTTCTGTATTAACCACAGAACTTATAAAATACCCTGAATCACTGTCTAACCAACACTGCTTAAGTTGCAGTAACACTTACTTGCAAATCTTTGAGGCAAGGGGACCAGTGATCATGCCATAGTAGTTAAAAGACACGGGAGCTGTGGCTTTTAATGGGTTCCTATGAAACCAATGGGTCATTTTCTCGAGGTGTGCTATACAGGCAGAAGAGACATAAAAACTGAAAAATTAAGTAGGAAAAAGACATGTAAAAACTGGCTATTTTTACAAGATATATACCCTTATGCATAAGCTAATATACACAAAATGTACACATATAAATATAATATACCACAAATGAATTTTATCTTAAATTGATACTTCAATTATGCCTGTATAAGAAAATAGAGAATTTTGTTCATAATAATTTCAGTGATAAGATACAAAAGAACAGTATAAACTTTAAAATGCATTGAACAAAAATCCCCTGGAGATAAGTGATCTTGCTACAATGTGTTCTCACCTGGGGGTCTGGGGGAGAACCTGAGAAGCTGGCTGTGCAGGGCTCCAGACTACACTTCTGAGAAGCAAAGCTGAGACTTTGGGTGGACAGCTACAAATGAGAAGGTACAGGACCAGATGAGTCTCATTTCCTTAACACAGTCAAATGGATCCCCCCCATTAACACTAAGTCTATTTGAAATAAGTAAGTTTCATATTTGTTTTATTTTCCACATATTGCTGGCACCAAAGGACCTTGGTGGATACCTTTTGTTCTGTAATAAATTGATTGGGTATAAAACTACTAAGAACATTTTTATATAAAATATAAACTGTGAATACAAAAACATTTGAAAAGCTACCTCAATGAAATGTCAACTTTAAAAAATTGTAGCAAAAGAAAAAAGGCAGCACTTGTATGGGTTGTTTTTTTGTTTTTTTGTTTTCCTGAAAGTTTCAGGGTAGATAATGCCTTTAGTAACACAAGAAGGCTCCAAGTCGGAGTCTCAAACATCTCATTAGATTCCAGAAGTAATACAGAAGCAATTCTGATAAGGTAAATGTAATTTACAGGCATTGCACAGATTTTCATTCAACCTTTATTAGGGGGGGAAAGTGTATGGAGGGGTACAGTGTTCTGAAATATCAACATTATGCACCACTCAGGTTAGACTTACTCATGGCCAAACCGTTTTGGGGAAGCACCAGATATTTAACGAACAGAGAAGGCATCATATACTCAGTGAAAGCCTGGGCAGATCCACTTAGGACTCAAACCATTTAAGAAGCCCTTTCAGAACATATCACCAAAACAGCGTCCATACAAACCATCTCCAACACCTGCGCAAAGGCAGCAGTAGGTGAGCCCACTCTACTCTAGGGAAATTTGTGAAAACAGAATTTCCTCGATTGTTTCTTTTAATGACTGCACTCTCCTCCACCCTTCACACACTCGTCGGGTCTCCAGAACTCGGAGGGTGGGGTCGAAGAACGACACACCCATCCTCACGAGCCTGCAGAGCCCCAAGTACAACCCCGAATACATAGAGAGCATCACCTGCCAGACCCCCTCGAACGAGCTCGCTGACACACCCCCTCCCATCTCGGGAGCTCCCCGGAGCCTACCTGCGGTCTAGACACTGCCTGCGCCCACTTCCTGTTTACCGCCCGGCCTCTTCCTCCCGGCCGCGACCCCACGCACCCTGCTCCTGGATCGCGATCAGGCCTGAGGGTGGCACACCGATCCTGTCAACCCCGGAAGGCCGAGCAGATGACTGCCAAGCCACCGTTCTGTGTCTAGCAAGCTCTCTAACAGCCAAAGGAGACGCCGGGCGAGGAGAGCCGGCCGAACCAGCAGCTAATACCGTCGAGTCTTCCACTGACTACCACCCGGGGGTCAAGGGAGCTCCTGGAAGGGGGTGACCCTCCTGCTGGAGTGCAGGGACTCGAGGGGAGGGAGATCACGGGCTCACACAACCGCTTGACATGCTTACCGGGGACTTCAGAGTCCGTACGCCGCTCTTCCTGCTGGAGGAAAAGGAAGGCGGGACGGAGTCCGCCAGCCAGACAAGGAAGGCGCCGGTAGCACCGAGACAACTGGGCTAGAGCGGCCGGAAGCGGGGCCAGCCGCTGGCGGGCGTCACGTGACGGGGGACCATGACAGCGGCGGAGGCTGCCGTGCGTGTCTCAGAGGGGCGGGTTCGGCCCCCTCGGCTCGCTCCGTCGGCCGACCCTTCCCAAACTTCGCCTGCTCTTACCTCTCCAGATCCTGTCTGGGTCCTAGAGAGGAAGGGACGTGGCGCGGGGAGTCCCCGAGCCAGGGCCGGATGCCGCCGTAGCGATGGCCTCGGCCGGTTGGGGCGGCCTCAACCTAACCGGGGCGTGGCTTAGGGGGCGTGGCCTCGGCGGGGCGGCCGCCTTCGGAGCTGCAAAGTTTGGCTGTGGCGGCAAATGGGTTTGGGCGGCTCCTCGGCGGGTGGCGGTGGTGGCCTTAGCGGTTCCTCCTGGCCCTGTTAATGTCAGGGCCGAGCCCGGGGAGGATGGCGCCCTAGAGCCCGGCCTTGCTGGGGTAGGGGCGGGAGGGGGCCGGGCCGGGGACCGGCCATGTCGGAGGTGACCCGGAGTCTGCTGCAGCGCTGGGGCGCCAGTCTTAGGAGAGGCGCCGACTTCGACTCTTGGGGCCAGCTGGTGGAGGCGATAGACGAGTATCAGATGTGAGTGACTAACCGCGGGAGCGGGCCGGGCAGGTCGCCGTCCCTTGTCTCTGCCCGGGTCTCGCATCCCCGTGTCCCGCAGCGCAGGCTTCTTGGGGTGGGGTCCCCCCGCAAACACCAGGGCTGAGATCCCATGGGCCCTGATCCGGCTGCTTGGGGACCACCCGTCCGCCCTCCGGGCAAGCTCTCGCACCTCCCCTCTTCTGCACAGGGCCGTGTCCATTCAACAGGTAGCTGGGGCCCCAACTGGCTCTCTCCTTAGTTCCCTTCGACCTTCTCACTGGGCCCTGGGCTCTGCAGGCAGTCTCCTTTCCTTCCCGCCGCCTCTCCCAGGTTGCCACCCCTCCAGGAAAAAAAAAAAAAATCTGTCTTTGAAAATCCCCAGGGAATACTTGTGTGCTCTCCGCCCACGTTCCGGGGATGAGTGGCCATGTTCTGCGTGTGTGTGTGTGTCTTCCACTCTCCACGTGTAGGAGAGGAGGGATGTGCTAGCGCGCGGGAGTGGAGGCTGCCCCCGGGGATGATAAGGGAATAGTTCGGCCAAGAGAAGGATCCCTACTCGCGCTCCTTCTCCACCCCTCTGTCTGGTGAGCAGTGTTTTCACAATTCCAACTCGATTTCGTTTTCGATTTCTGGGACTGTTATTTGCTAGGCTGTTGAGTCCCACCCACCCTCTCGCTTGGCTGCTTTGGGTGGAGTCCGCGCAGGATGTGAATAGAGGGGAGCAAAATGTGAATTAATAGACCAGGCACAGGAGCAGCCACGCCCTCCTTGGGTCCCTCCCCCTTTTCCTGTGTACAATGTATAGCCTCAGGGTACATGTGAGGACTGGTTTCCTTCATCCACCCAAGTCTCATTATCTCTTTCTGGTGCCTTCCACTTTAGAGACTTAAAAACAGCAACAACAACAAAACTGTATAAACATCTTGCTTAGTTTCTTGGACTTACTACTAAAAGAAACTGCCCATTAAATGCTATTGTTTGCAAACAGTTACTATTAAGTCTCGGTTTTAAAATTTGCGGTTTCTCGAATTGTGAAACCATCCCCATCTCTCTTTCTGGAAAGAATACAGGAGTGGTACTTGGAAAATCGAAACTTCTATCCTCTCCCTACAATAGCTACTTGTTTTGGGCTAGTCCATGAGATAATTTGGATATATAGGTGTTCTCTGCCCGTCTTAATGGACAGAATGGTCTATAGATTAAAAAACCCAGTGCTCTGGGTGTTTTGCTATGTTGGACAACTACTAACATACATTTTGGACTCCCATGTGATTTCATTTGTTTTTATAACTGCCCACTAGGGACAGAATTCTTTTTCACAAAATTAGAAAACTGGAGTCACAACATGATACCTTTGAAATCTGGGATTTTTTTTCTAACTTCAATCCCTTTCTGCTGATATTAGAATTAATAATAAAGTGCTTTGTTTGATAAAACACTGATAGAGTAATTCTGTAAATAACCTGGACAAATTTCAAGATTCCTTGCATTGTTGCTGAATGTGCTCTTCTCTACCTTGATGAGGTAGCCCGTGAGGGTCTGTGTATATCACACCCTCTAGTAATGAAAGTGGCACACCCTGAAATACCAAGCTGCCTCTCTCTTGTGATGCAGTGGACTAGCAGCTGTTGGTACCGGACAGGAACCCTCCCAATGGAAAGTGAAGAATACCATGTCTAATTGAAATTACAAAGGAAAATTGAATATGCAGGCTGCTTGGTGGGAATGAGAGTAACAGGCACATGCAAATCCTTTGTTGAGTCTCCACACTGACCACTGTACTGGAGAGCTGCAGAGTACTCTTCCAGTTATTATAAAACTGCACTGTCAGATGTCAATAGAAATGCAGTGATTGGGCTAAACTTTGTAACGTTCAGGCTACACATAAATGAGGCCAAGATTTTACATCTTTCTAATCTACCAGCAATAGATACAAGTTGCCTTTTCTCATTTTTTTGGAACACACTCTTTGGGAGGAAAGACTGAAGCCAAGGAGGCCAGTTGGGGACCGTGATAATGATGTGAACAATTACTTAGTCACTGGCCGGATATCAAGAATGAAGGGAGAGGTCTAGGATAATTGGGTTTATTAATTGGGCAGCCATACTGTCTTCATAGCCATACAATATATGGAGGCAGGTTTATGGGGGAATATGGGTGGTGTAGTGTATGTACTTTCCCTTTAAGAATACTGTATTTTTACGCTTATGTGTATGAGTGTTTTGCCTGATGTAGTTTTGCGCACCACATGTGTGCCTGGTGCCTATATGTGGAGGACAAAGAAAACTAGCAGGGTTCAGTTCTCGCCTGCCTTCTACCATGTCTATCCCAGGGTCTGACTCAGATCATCAGATGCGGCAGCTTCACTTCCTGAACCATCTCACCTGCCTGTTCACAGTATTTTTTTCTTAAATCTGCAGAGTATCAGCCAGGAACTGGGGGAGAGAAAACCTGGTTCTTTGCTGCAGATGGTTGAGATGCACTAATTTCTGTCTACAGTGATAAGGTTCCAGTTAGTCGCTTCTGTGCTTAGAGTGTGTTTAAGACACTTCCTGAGAGCAGTCCTGCCTTAACTTGCAGGCACCTTTGTAGGATAAGATGGGTCTCTAGAGAACTTGTGAAGATTTATTTGCCTTTTTGTGAGTTGTGTGCACTTGTGTGTACAGTGGACAGTCTCTATCACTCCACTTTCCTTCTGAGGTCTCTCCCTGAATATTCTCTGCCAGGCTGGAAGCTATCCAGCCTCAGTGATCCCCTTGTCCCTGTGTCCCTGCTTTTTCGGTGCTGCGTTTACAGGTGTGCTGGGATGCCTGGCTAGTTATGTGAGTGCCAGGGTTCGAACTCCAGTTGTCAGGATTGTGTGGCAAGTGCTCTTGACTGTGGAACCATCTCTCCAGCCCCTAGAGAAGAGTGTTGGACTATTTTTTCACCATTACTCATCACCAACTCTTTCAGTTGTCCATCTGATTATCCAGAGCATGTAGCTTTTCCTTTAGTGTACAGAATCAGGCCTCACCTTTAGGACTCTATTCACATGAAATTTGGGTTTATATATTTAAAAGATTAAAGTGTTTTGCTTAGGCTTTTAAAACATTTTTTAAAAAGTTTTTGTTGTTTGTTTGTTTTAAATCCCAGCACTTGAGAGACAGAGGCAGGCAAGTTAGAGGTTAGCATTTTCTACGCAGCCAGTTCCAGGCCAGCCAGGGAAGGCTAAATAGTGAGACCCGACTCAAAACAAAACAACAACAACAAAAACTTTTGAGATACAACTTATACACCATAAAACTGATACATGCTTTACATGTACCAGCTTGTGCAGCTGTCACCACACTGAATTTAGGACATTCTCATCTCCTCCAAAGGTCCCGTGTGCTCATTTGCATTCCCACCACGTCTTGACCCCTGACAACCACTCGTCTATGTCTTGTCTTCATAATGTTGTCTTTTCTGGACATTTCGTGTAATAATCACGTAGTCCAGTTTTGCAATGGCTTATTTTGTATAATCTTTAAGATTCATTTATCACATCACATTTTTTGTTAGTGAACAAAAATATTATGCTGTTTAGGTGTACCACATTTTGTGTGTCCACTCAACTAGTTAGTGAACATTCAAGTTTTAATTATTATCAGCAATGCTGCCCTATATTTGCATGCAATTTTTCAAAATTAAATTTTATTTTTAATTATGGGGGGGCCGGGGTTGTGTGCACACGTGTGCAGGTGTCTAAAGTTGGGAGACCAGAAGTTTGGGTCTCTTGGAGTTGGAGTTACAGGCACTTGTGAGATGCCTGACGTGGGTGTTGGAAACTGAGCTTAGATCCTCTGCAAGAGCAGTGTGCGCTCTGGACCACTGAGCCATGTCTCCAGCCCAGGTAATTGCTTCTGTGAACATGCATTTTCATTCCTTTTGAGTAGATGGATACCAATGAGAGGAATTGCTGGATCTTATGTTAAACGTTTGAATTTTAAAGGAGATCTGTGGAGTTACTGTCCAGAGTAGGGATATCACTTCATATTTCTGCTAGCAATGGGAGGGTTTTTTTCCCATGTAGCTAGAACTTGTTACTGTCTGTCTAATTACATCCCTTCTAGAGGGTGTGTATCATAGCTCACTGTGGTTTTAATTTACATTTCATTAATGACTAATGGTGTTGAATGTCTTTTCATGTTTATTTTCCCCTCTATAAGTCTTTGTGTACCTTCCAAATCTTTTGCCTCTTTTTAAAAATTGAATTATCTTGCATGTACAAAGTTGTGAGTTGCTATGTCTTGGGAATTGAACCTAGCTCCTCTGCAAGAACAATTGAACACAGCTCCTCTGTGTTCTTAACTGCTGAGCTGTTTTTCCAGCCCCAGTGAAAAATATGTCATTGAATGGGCATACCACATTTTATTTATTCACTCATTAGTCAATGAACATTTTAGTTGGTCCCACTTTTCAGTTGTTATGAATAATGCATGTGTGTGTGCAAGTATTTCATGCACATAGATATTTTGAGGTTTTTTTTGGATGTATACCTAGTATAAAATTTCTGGGTCTTATAGTAAGTCTGTGGTTAATTACTTGACAAACTACCTGACTTTTCCATATGATTGGTACCATTTTCAATTTTTTTTATCAGGTGTATGAGGGTCCTGCTTTTTGTCCATCATCTTTAACACCTGTGATTCTCTCCCTTTGTTTTATTTTTTAAATCATAGCCATCTCTGGCTGTGAAGGAGTAGCTTGTCATTGGTATGCCTTTTCTTTTCTTTTTTTTTTTTTTGTTTTGTTTTTTTGTTTTGTTTTGTTTTGTTTTCAAGACAGGGTTTCTCTGTGTAGTTTTGGTGCCTTTCCTGGAACTCACTCTGTAGACCAGGCTGGCCTTGAACTCACAGAGATCCACCTGCCTCTGCCTCCCAAGTGCTGGGATTAAAGGTGTGCGCCACCACCGCCCGGCTGGTATGCCTTTTCTTAGGACTAATGATACGGATCTTTCTGTGTTCTTACTGGCCACTTTTACATCTCTCAAGACCTGCCCCGGCCCCGCGCCGCGGGCCCCCCCCCCCCCCCCCGTGTCTGTGTGTGTGTGTGTGTTTGTCTGTGTCTGTGTGTGTGTGTGTGTCTGTGTCTGTGTGTGTCTGTCTGTCTGTGTGTGTGTGTCTGTCTGTCTCTGTGTCTGTCTCTGTGTCTGTCTGTGTTTTAAGTGTTGGTCCTTCTTGCTTTGCTCTTTGACATACAGATTTGATCCTTACTGTTGAGCTTGGGGTAGAAACTCTCAGATGGCCTGCTATTTGCATGCACGTGTATACCTTGTGTGTGGAGGTCAGAGGACAACTTGGGGAAGTTGATTTCCTTTTTCTACCATGTGGGCCCTGGGATCAAATTTGGGTCATCAGGCTTGGAGGCAGAAAATGAGTCTTCTCACCAGCCCCTAGCTGCCATTTTTACAATATGAAAATTGGGTAATCATTGATTTCCGTTTATGAGTGGTGGGATTTTTTTCCCCAAAACACAAGTACCTTCAAACACAGATTTTGATAGAGTATTTGCACTTTGTCATGGATTTAATTTGGATTTGGACTAATCAGCAAATTAATAGTAGATTGATAAAGCCTCTCTAGGCAGTAGAGCTGTTGGAGCTGAGTGGTAGAGTCTAGGTTGAATCTGGATAACTGCCTTCTGGCTAGTTACAGAAGAGTCCGTTCATTCCAGCAGGGCTGGATTCGACACCTTTGGAGACCCTCCCCAGCCCTGGCATTCTGCGTTTACTGTCTTAGGTCAGATTCTGCCCAGTGAAATGGTGTGAAAAGTATTGTAGCATATTTAGCGTTTGCTTCTAAGTGTAAGGGAGACTGACATTATTACAACTAATCATTGTGCTTCACTTTTTTTTTAAAGTTTTTAAAAGATTGACCTGTATCATCTTGATGCTGTTGAGATAGCTTACTGGTCTTCAGTTCTAAACAATGTTTTCTTCTTACAGATTAGCAAGACACCTACAGAAGGAGGCCCAAGCGCAACACAATAATTCTGAATTCACAGAAGAGCAAAAGGTACCATAAACAATCTCTGGTGCAACCGATTAGGGTTCTACACACACTCGCGCACACTCATAAACACATTCCCCCCTCTCTCTGTTATGCTTAAATTTGAAAAAAATAATGATGTTTTGCCTGACAGTAAGTGGTCGTTTGGAGGGACCTGCCATTTATTTACTCAGCCATTCTCACTTTGAGTAAGGTGGGGAAACCCAAACTGTATTACAGTCACCTGGGCAAACAAGGCTGAGTAATCACATCCCACCTCACACTTAATTCCTTCTCTCAAAATAAGCCAGTAAGTACCGCAAAACCCCCAAACTAACCAAAACCAAGGAACAACAAAAAGTGTAAGACTGAAAAGAAAATAATGCAAATTAAGAATTTGGCCTGTTAGCCAAGCAGTAATGGTGTGCACCATAAATCCCAGCACTCGGGGGACGGAGGCAGGTGGATCTCTGAGTTTGAGGCCAGCCTGGTCTACAGAGCGAGATTCAGGACAGCCGGGGCGATACAGAGAAACCCTGTCTCATCAAAGGGGGGTGGGGAGGGGTGGGGTGGTCTGCAAATCTATCAGACGACGTTGCAGAAAGTTTCCATGGTGTTCCTTCTCCTTGAATTAGATTTTGTGTGTGTGTCAGATTGATTCCCCATTAGAGATATTTGGGGAAAAAGGAACACTCATTCCTGAAGATGGGGAAAAGGAAGAAAATAAGTCCTGGATTTTCCTAACTCAGGGTAGCTATAGTACTAAGTTAATTTTTAATCTTGTGACTAGTAAAGAAAAGGTTAGTGCCCACCCCACCCCAAGTCTCTTAAGGCAGGGCTGTGTGGAAACTCTGGTGACTTCATTCATTCATACTCATTTTTTTGCACAAGGGGAGTAAGTGATTTGGGGGGAAGAATTTGTTAAGCCCGAGCAGATTTACTTTAGTCCACGGGCTTCCGTTAACTCTTAGTTATAGGTGTTTGGGACAGAAAACTCCACCATGATTAGTAGCATTCTTGCCCAAGTTAGTATACGCACATCTAAAACATATTTAAGAATCACTTTAGCTGATTTGTTGTTGGTTTGGTTTGGTTTGGTTTTTCAGTATTTTAAAATTTCACGTTGCTACAACTTTAAAGATTATTTTTCCTTTCTTCCTTAATAATGGCTAATATCCACAGAAGACTAGATTTTAGCCCTGGAAAATACCACAGAGGAGAGATGAGTTGTCTGCTTGAGGAAGAGGACAAAAGCTGTATTCTCCCTTTTCTCTAGGATTTGAGAAATTTGCCTTGTAACCAGTTGGCATTCCTGGATTGAAACAATTTAGGGGGCTGGAGAGATGGCTTAGAAGTTAAGAGCACCTACTGCTCTTCCAGAGGTCCTGAGTTCAATTCCCAGCAACCACATGGTGACTCACAACCATCTGTAATGAGATCTGGTTACCTCTTCTGGCCTGCAGGGATACGTGTAGACAGAACACTGTATACATAATAAATAAATAAATCTTAAAAAAAAAATCCTTTAAAAAAAAAAAGAAAGAACTTAGGATGTCTAAATTCTGACAACAGAATTTTAGTATCTAGGTGCATGAACTAATAGTTAATAAAGTTAAAAACATGAAAAGAAAAATGAAAATCTAGGGCATTAAAACATCTCAGTGACCTCATATTTTGCTCAGTGATTTCTGAGTTACTTAATTTTTGTCTCTCAACATCTGTTGCTAAAGAACAGGTCCTGTGACCTCAAATATAAAGTGATTTGATTTGCTGAAAATGTTCTAAGATCATAAAAAAGAAAATAATAAATGGGCCGGTCATGATTGTGCTAAAGGGAAGCTATTGCAACTTTTTCGCAGTTTTCTTTAACCTGAGACCAAACCCTCTGAGTATTTGATAATGCTGTGCATCCTTTAGTTTATGGCTCTTCCTGCAGCCAGGCACCAGCCTCCTTCTTTCCTACATAAGCTGCTTACAGACACCCCATATCTTGTACTCTGAAAGACTGGGAGGTAGGCTGACCTGGAGTAGCCACAGAGCTCAGCTCTGGTTCCAGGCCCAAATGTCCTTATGAGATGAGGGATTAGAGTCCTGCAGGACCCTAAAAGATACCCTGTCCCCAAATCTCTTATTATCTAGGAGGTCTCACTTTGTTTCCTGGCCGCTAGATTTCTGAGACAATTGTTACTTAGAATACTTGCCAGCGAGCCAAGACAGGAGTTGGACCTTGCCTGTGTCTTGCCCCATATTTTCATGTGCTGCACGTTTAATTTTCTTTAAAAATTCAGGTGAAAAATGTACAGTTGTCCATAACAGACTTTATTGGATTGTCACCTAGGGAAGTAGTTATCAGAGGCTTTGAGTCATTCATAATAATGATCTTCCACATGTGTCCTGGAGAGCATTGGTTCTGAAAAATTAATAAATATTTTGAACAGAAAGTGTGTAACTTCTCAGGGCTTCAGAGTGCTTACGTAATGTTGAATATTTTAAAGAAGTTGAGTGTAAAGTCTTTTAAAATTTTCTTGGGTTTGGAAATCTCCTGTCGGTCTTGTGTTCATAAGAACATACTATGGGGAATTATGGTTGGATCTGCAGAATCAATTAAATGCTGTGCATCGCCCATAAACTACAGGAAAATACTCAATTGTATTTTCTTAAGAAAAAAGAAAAATGGTGGATTTTTACCTTATTTGGAGCAAGATTAATTTGTTTTCTATTTTAAATTCTTATATTTAAATGCTTTTACTGTTTTATAATTTTATAGTCAAATATCTTGTGTTTTCAGTGTTTTGATCACAGTGGCAAAGTTTAGAATTGTATCTGCTGTTAAATTATTGCCACAGCTGCAATGATAGCGTCCCTCTTCTTTTTTCAATACTGAGGTTGGATGTCATTCCCTAAAATAGTTATGAATAATGCCTATTGATATTTTGCTATAGTGCAGTGTATTTCTGTATGAAAGGCTCTTGGTTTACAAGAAGAAAAGTTTATATTTAAGAGTTTATTAGTGAACTCCTTGTTGCTAAACTACATTTTAATCTTAGGTGTTAAGTGTATGAAATTAAATAGATTTTGTAATAAAGAAAAAAAGAAGTAGACCCTATCATTTTTAAATATTTAGTATATTGCTATATCTCAGTGTGAATAGAATTATTTCTAAAAAATTAGAAGACATTTTATTTTGTGTTTGGGTGTTTTGTCTGTGTGTGTGTCTGTGCACCACTTGCATGTGTGGTACCCACAAAAGCCAGAAGAGTGGGTTGGATCTCTGCAGTTGGAGTTCCAGATGGTTATGAGCTGCCAAGTCATCGATGGGCCTTGAATCTTGGTCCTCTGCAAGAGCAGCCAGTACTGTTTAACTGCTGAGGCATCTCTCCAGCCTTTAGAATTAAAATACACACACACACACACACACACACACACACACACACACACACACACACATATACACATATACATATATATGTGTAAGAAGCTGTATCTAAATATAGAAGTTTATTTTTCAAACCTTTCACTTTGTTCTCGGGACTTGAGGCAGGTGAACTGTGTGTCACCCTCCTAAACTCTTTAGTTTTAGAAATCCTCCTTAGGGTTTGGTCCTTAGCATGTCTCGCTGTATTTCGGTAAGGCTTGTGTAGCTCCCTCTGTTGGAGTTTGTAGACTCTTATGCCCATGCTTTATACTTTGTGATTCTGTGTCTTATCACATAGGACACAATCTTATTGAAAGCAGGAACTATGCCTAGTCATTATTGTCCTTTGTATATCTTTTTATATAGAACATAGCTGACAATAGAATTCCTCACTGTTTATTATTGATACTGATTTTGTTTAGTATTATATATGTATTTAATTAGGTTGGGTTTGCTTCAGTCAGAATTTGATTATGATAGTGTACTAATAACTTGAGAAATTTTAAATCTTTTGGTAAAGAAATAAGAAAGCTTATAAGGAACTATGGCATTGAGCATTTTTCATTGGCATTTTTTTTGGAATACTTGAGTTTATTAATTAATTTATATATTTATTTTTGTGACAGGTCTCTCTATGTAGCCCTGTCTGTCCTGGAACTCTATGGAGACCAGGCTGGCCTTGAACTCACAGAGATCCACCTGCCTCTGATTACCTGAGTGCTGGGATTAAAGGCGTGTGCAACTGTGCCCAGCTATTTAAATTTAACTGAAACATACAAAAAACATTAAAATTGTACATATTAATGGGCAATGCTATTCATTATTTATTTATTTATTGTTGAGACAGGTTCTCACTATGTAGTCCTGGCTGTCCTGAAACTTGGTATGTGCACCAGGTTGATCATGAACTCACAGAGATCACCTGCCTCTGCCTCTCAAGTGCTGGGATTAAAGAAGGTCATGGATGGGCCAGCATGCCCTATAAGATTTTTTTTGATACATGTATCTATTGTGTGACATTTAAATCAAATAACTTGCATGCTCAAACATTTATTATCTTTGTAGTAAAAACATTCAAATTCCTTTTTTTTTATAAGTCAGGAGCATGTGTAGCCTAGAGTAGCTTAGAATTTGCTGGGTAGCTAAGGATGACCTTGAATTTTTGATCAGGCCACCACCTGAGTGCTGTGATCATGCCCCTGTGCCTGGTTTTAGCCCCTGTCATGCTGCAGATTGAGCCCAGGACTTTGTGCGTGTCAGGACAAGCACTCTACCAACCAAACCATATCCCCAGCCTCTAAGTCTCCTCTACAGTGTTGTCTGTCATACATTGTCCCCCACTGTGTGACAGACAGCAGAGCCTCTTGCTCCTGTCTTACTGGGCCTTAGCTCTCCTTCGTCAGCTTCTCCCTATCCTCCCTTCCCTAAGTTCTCCCCAGCCTGTAGTTGCCGGGCTGTTCTCCACTCGGAAAGCTTGGCTTGTTAATGCTCCAGGAGAGCGAGTGTGGGATCCCCGCCTTTCTCTTCCTGACTTACTTTGCTTAGCTTGATCCCTAGTTCCAGTGATGGCATTTCTTGTCCCACTGTATGGACGAGCACATTTTCTTCATTCGTGTGTCAGTCAGTGGGGATTTAGGGGTCTTTGCGATTTGTGGCAACTGAATAGGACTGCAGAAAGCAAGAGATGCAACTCGCTCCTGAACACACTGATTTCATGTCCTTTGGCTGTCCACCAAGGGACGGCACTGCTGGGCTGTGTGGTAGTTCTACTTTTAAGTTTTTAATGATTTTTTTTGCATTTTACTTATATGTATATGGGTGTAAATATATGTATGTGCATGTGTGTGAATGTACGAGCATACACAGGGATGTCAGGACAACTCGTACGTTCTGGGGATTGAACTCGAGTCATCAGACCTAGTAACAAGGACTTGCTGAGCTATCTTGCCAGCCCTCTTTTTAATCTTTTGGGAGATTCCATATTGGTTTCCATTATTCACTTACTAATTACCCTTTAAACCAAAACTGTCACCAAAGTGACCTTGCTTTAGAATTGGTTGTGGGACATTAGTGTAAGAGAGTACACACTCACCTCTCTCGTCTCAGGCCTTTGCATCCTGCTTTTTTTCTCTTGAGTCTGCCAGATGCTGCAGGGAAATAAGATTTAACTTGTTTTAAAAAATTAAAAAATTTACCTGATTTTGTTTATCTCCCTACAGAAAACCATAGGCAAAATTGCCACATGCTTAGAATTGCGAAGCGCAGCGTTACAGGTAAGTAGAGGTATTCTTAACTTCCTAACGTGATTGTTCTGCTGACGTAGTAGACAGTCATGCCTAAAGCTGTATCGTCGCCGGAGAGTTTTATAGTTAAGGGAATTCATCAGTAACATGCATACTTACATGATTTAGTTTATATTTTGTAAACTATAGAAATCAAGCTATAACTTTTTTTTTTTTTTTTTTTTTTTTTTTTTTTTTGTATTACATTTAGCCTGAATGTTTTGGGAATGCAAAACAAACAAAACCCAGTTTGGAACTTTTCATTTTCTACCTTGAAAATGAAATAGATTTTGAATAATTTTGTATGTTTGGTTTTTACCACTTAAGAGACATAGGGTATGGTGAAATCTTTGTAGCAAAAAGATATAATGTGCATATTTTAAATTTAGTCCACACAGTCCCAAGAAGAATTTAAACTGGAGGACCTGAAGAAGCTAGAACCAAGTAAGTTTTATATTCTGGTATCCTTATGATCTCTTTTAGGAAAATAATTCATTGTAGCTGTTAACACTATGTGGCATAGGTGGAGGTTTTTTCCGACTATCTAATTATGCAGCATCTTTTTAGTCCTTCTTAAATTCCTGCAATATTTGAAGTAGTTATAATTTGGTGTAAATATCTATTGGCCTCTGTTTTGGTGACTTTAATAAGACTAGACAAACATTTACCGCAGACGCTAAGGAAGATATAAACTATAGTCAGTGGTGCCATTCAGTTTACATGGCATGAAAACTATAGCCCCCTGTGAACCATGCCATAAAATACTTCCTTATTGTATCTATTTTTTTCTCTTCCTCTAAAACTTTTTGAAGTAAATAATTTCTTCAAACATTTTGGTGGTTAAGATGCTGCCTGAAAGGCCACTAGCACTGTTTTCTTTCTGCTTTGCTGGTTTGGGTGAATGTTCTCTTTCTTGAAATGTCTGCAGTATGGGCAGAGGTGAATATGACTGAGTAAACCTTACCCAATACCAGTGAGGAAGGATTGCATGACTTACCATGCTTTTGTAAACAGGGGAGAACAGCTTTCAGATCCAGCTGTTAAGGTGGATTCTCAGTAGGGAATCATAAAACCATAGCATCGTAGACTAGAAGGAATCATGGCTGTGTGGTCCCATTCTCTCACTTTATAGTGGAAGAAGGAGATGAAATGCTCAGCCCTGTTTCACTGTAGCCCTTAGTAGCTGGCAGGGCTTGAATCAGGAAAACAGGTTCATATTAGTGCAATACTTGGGGTGTCTCCACACCTTGGGTGAAAGGTGAAAGAAAGAACTGAAAAGAGTACTCATGTCAGCTTCACACGCTGCTAATTCCCAGCTCACAGCAAGTCTGAGAGAGGCAAGTGGAAGTGACTGAGGAAGTGGAAATAAATGTCTCGTAATGGAAGACCAGGGCAGAAAGAGGTTTGCAGGGTCTGTGCTTAGCAGGATCAGGTTTCTTTTGTTTAGTTTGGGTTGGTAGAGAGGCGCAACAAGACCCAGGAACACAGATCTGCTGCGATTCTGGTGGCTTTTCCACGATTGTTAGATGGTCATATGTCATCTCTTCAGAGCAAGATCCTTCTCATATGGCAAGAATTATGATAAACTGTGTCATTTTAATAGTTTTGGCACTTTATGTGATGCAGACCATAACCTTTTTGTTACAAGAACTGTGATTTTATATTTCTAAGTAGTTCTTACCTGTTCTCAGTGAATATAGGAATACCACCAATCAAATAATGTAAACATTTTTAATTTTTTCTGACCACACTTTCTAATTCATAGAACTTATATGGTTTCTTTAAAAAGCATTAACAAATACTTTATATGTTTTTATTGGTAGCTTCATTTAATGTTATTTAGATTCCATAAAATTCACTAATTTAAAGTGTATAGTTATTACTTTTTGTTGTCTTGACCGTACACCATTGCCACATTCAATTTTAGGATATTTTCATCACCCTAAAAAGAAACCCTGTATCCACTAGCATCACTCATTTTCCCCTAATTCTGACCCTCTCCAATTACCAGCTCTAGGCAAACACTAATTTAATTTGTCTATAAATTTGCCTATTCTGAACATTTTACACAAATGGAATCATACGTAGTCTTCCATGACTGGCTGTCTATAAGGTATTTTGTAAAAAGCCCATGATGGCTTTAATGAAAAGATTCTGACTCTGATGCTGGTGTTCTCAGTGGTGGAACACATTCCGGCGTGTGTGAGGCATCCCCAGGACCACGAGGAAACACACAAAGGAATGCAGCAAGGGCCGGGCTATAGTCACGAAGCCTGGTGTCTGCTGCTAAGAAGTCCTTGTTTCTCTTCCTTCCTTCCTTCCTTCCTTCCTTCCTTCCTTCCTTCCTTCCTTCCTTCCTTCCTTCTTTCTTTCTTTCTTTCTTTCTTTCTTTCTTTTTTTCTCTCTCTCTCTCTCTTTCTTTCTTTCTTTCTTTTTTTCTTAAATGATAAAAGAAGTAGGATTTTGGCTTCTTATAATTGCCATTTTCAGTTAGGATTTTTGGTTTTTGTTTGCTTCAAACAGAATTAAAGAATCCTACAGAAGGCTGGGGCAGGGTCTTATAGGAACAGGCCCTGGTGTAGTTCTCTAGCTGCAGGAGGAGCAAAGGGAAGAAGGGGCAGAGTGGGAAGGGAGTCTATGCTGGGTGGGCTAGCCAGAAAGATTGTCAACTGTTTAGCAGTAGGCATCTATTATCTTTCTCCAACAGCCTCTGTAATTCCTTCCAGTGCCGCAAAGAGCTGTTATTGGTTGCCCTTTTAAAGAGTATCAGCTGTATGACTTGGCATTCAGAGAAATTCTCTCAGCTGCCTTTTGCTAATGATAACTCTCACACTTGTCTAAGACCTTATGTTTGCAAATATCAAGAATGGGTTTGGGATACATCAGTCCTAAATGTCCTAGTTTTCTAGTTCAAACTTGTGAGAAACTATTGATTCATGCCTTAGTGGGATAGTACACTAAGATCTTTAGTGGTTGTCTGTTCCTGTAGCTAGAGTTTTCCTGCCTTGCCCACAGTCAGGACAAATCTTTGTCACCCGCCAGTCCCACAGCCGCTCAGACCCAAACAAGTAAACACAGAGACTTATATTGCTTACAAACTGTATGGCCGTGGCAGGCTTTTTGCTAACTGTTCTTATAGCTTAAATTAACCCATTTCCATAAATCTATACCTTGCCACGTGGCTGGTGGCTTACTGGCGTCTTCACATGCTGCTGGTCATGGCGGCGGCTGCAGTGTCTCTCTGCCTCAGCCTTCCGCTTCCCAGAATTCTCCTCTCTCCTTGTCCCACCTACTTCCTGCCTGGCCACTGGCCAATCAGTGTTTTATTTATTGACCAATCAGAGCAATTTGACATACAGACCGTCCCACAGCATGTTCCTCTTGCTTGCTTTTTTTTTTTTAAGGCTTTATTATATTTTGAATTTATATAATTCTTTTCATTTGAACTTTTTCCTTCTTAATACTTTAAAAAGTTGTTTACTTCGGTCTGTCGATATCTATCATCTCTCTGTCATCCATTCATCTATCTATCTATCTGTCTATCTGTCTATCTGTCTATCCATCTATCCATCCATCCATCCATCATCCATCCATCCATCCATCTATCTATCTATCTATCTATCTATCTATCTATCTATCTATCTATCTATCTACCTAATAGAGTACTCAGCACCTGGGTAGACATCAGAGGATAACCTGCAGGACAGCTTGTAAGAATTGGTTCTTACAGGTCCCAGGGATTGAACTCAGGTCCTTGGGCATAGCAGCAAGCACCTTTACCCACTGAGCTATCTGCTGGCCTCTTCTCAATCCTTTTAGGTGATTTTAACTTTCTATTGCTTTTGGGAGGAGCATAGCTATGTATACTGTAACTCAGTAGGACATACTCTGTAATTTTTTAGTTTACAAAAGTTGGACAATTAGGAGTTATTTCTATCAGAAATAGTTTCTGCAACTTAGTGTTTAACTACATTTTAGATGAAATAGTCTTAGTCAAGCTCTCCATTGATGATGCGGAAAATGAATGGCGTAGCTTTCAGTATGCTGGACTCAGGTGATTCACTTTGCTAATGTATTCTTTCCTTCAAAGTTTGTAAATCTCTTCAAAGTCCCGTATGAGGTTCTTGATAATCTTGTGATTGTAGTAATTCTAGTAATTTTTATGTTACTCCTCAGAACACACTGCTTACTCCAACCTATCTCCCCTCACCGTCCATAAGGTTCCTGTCCATTAACCCATCCTTCAGAAACCCATCCTTCGGAGCATCACAGAAACCCACCTTTCCTGACAGCTTCCTGTGCTCTCCTTTGGACCCACTACCTCCTCTCCGTTCTGCGGTGTTTTTATAGCCTGTCAGAGTCTGCCCCATATTAGTCTCATTTCTGTTTATTCTGTTCTTCAGAGCAGTTAAGTTTGACTTTCCTATGCATAGTCTATGCAATGCTTTGTTTATAGTATAAAGTCAGCAAATTGTGCTGTATTCAATAGATTTAAATGTCTTGAGAGGAAGCATTTTTCCATAGTTTAAAAAATAACCTTCAGGCCGGGTGGTGGTGGCGCACGCCTTTAATCCCAGCACTCGGGAGGCAGAGCCAGGCGGATCTCTGTGAGTTCGAGGCCAGCCTGGGTTACCAAGTAAGTTCCAGGAAAGGTGCAAAGCTACACAGAGAAACCCTGTCTCGAAAAATCAAAAAAATAAAAAAATAAAAAAAAATAACCTTCAGAATGAAAGTTTTTTTTTTTTTTTCATTTTTGCCTACCAGCTGGAAAAACTACAAACTCTGCATCTCCATGTCTGATGTCGAAAAACTCTTCAAATCTCCCACTCCTTTCAGATTTGTTGACTGCAACTCACTTCTTTCTTTTGGGCTAGTTCCACTCCCGGTTAGTAGCTTTCCTCAGTAGGTATTTCATGACTCTGGCATCTCTAATATCTTGGGAGTCTCCAAGGCAATCCAGGCTTCTCCTTCACAGCTTCACGCAATGGCCTCTTTAGGTCTTCATTCAGGGATGCCCCTGACACATGCCTGGCCTCAGCAGCTTTCCTTAGTCATGAGGCAAATTCCATAGTCTGTTTCTTCTGTCCTTAACTCTAAATCCAGAAACACATGGCTGAAACTGCCAAGTTCTGTTGCTTGCTGGGGCTGGAACATGGCTCCCTTGTTCAATCACATCTTCACCAGCTTTCTATTTTTGATTATTACCTTCACTGCCTAAGCTTAGCTGTCCTAAAACTGAATCTCTAGACCAGGCTGGCCTCAGACTCATAAATCCACCAGCCACTACCTTCCCAGTGATGGGATCAAAGGCGTGTACCACCACATCACCACACTAGGCTCTAAACTTTCCTTTAATTCCTTTTCAGAAGTTGGAAACTTAGCTGGGTGAGATCTTGCCCGGAGGTCACTTTTCCCTCTCTTCCATTTCTTAATCTATGTATCTCCTTGAACACAACACTTCATTCCTTTTCTCCTCAAATTTTACATTTTCTTGATCCTTTTCAATATAAATCTTCATTATAGTTACCACCAATAACCACACAACAGAGTCTATATTAGGCTGTTTTGAGATTCCCTCTACCAAGGAAATTAATCCAAAACTCTTCACGTTAGCCTCAGACAGACTCTTCTGACAAAGCCAAAACGCAGCCATTTTCTTCACCAAATATCACAAGAATGATCTCTGGGCAACATACTAAAATTCTTCTCCGAAACCTCTTCACTGAACCCCCAACAGTTCAAATAACTCCTAGCACCTCTGTCTTCCAGGGGCCATAAGCAGTGCTTAAAGCATTCCACTGCTTTCATAACCCAAAGTATCAAAGTCTTAAGTCCTCCAAACACAAACATGGTCAGGCCTGTCACAGCAATACCTCAGTCCCTTGTAGCGCCCGCGCTACTACCCGTTCACCATGTCCGAGTGAGGGGCTGAGGATTAAAACAGAGACAAGACAGCAGGTCATTCGTCTCAGCAGAATGCCCTTTATTGAAGGAGGGAAGAGGCCTTAAATACAGGCTTACAGCACACTGGGAGAACCCTGGAGGGCAGAAGTTAACTACAGATGTTTTACATACTTGCATCCTAGCTGTTTACACCAATATGCAGGATACACAAACAAGGAACCTCCGGTAAGCTGTGTAGGAGGAAGGAAACCGGCAGGGAATTAGCATAAGGAGGACATCTTATCAAGGTCAGCAAGCAAGGCAGCAGCTACCTAAGGAACATGGGTCAGGGCCCAACAATCCTTGGTACCAACTTCTGTCTTAGTTAGGTTTTTGTTGCGATAGAGTCACTGTGACCACGGCAACTCTTAAATGAAGACATTTAACTGGCATGGCTTGCTTATAGTTCAGAGTACAGTTATCGTCATAGTGGGGAGCACAGCAGTGTGCAGGCAGACACGGTGCTGGAGGAGGAGCTGCTGAGAGTCCTACATCTTGCAAGCAACAGGAAGTTGACTGTCACACTGAGGGAAGCTTGAGCAGAAGAGGCTTCAAAGCCCGCCCCTACAATGACACACTTCCTCCAACAAGGCCACACCCACTCCAACAAAGCCACAGCTCCTAATGGTGCCACTCTCTATGGAGTCCATTTTCTTTCAAACCACCACATATAGTTACACATACCTGTCATCATTCCACTCTGAAGGTAGAGGCAGGAGGATTCGGAATTCAAGTCTAGCCTCAACTATGTAGTGAGTTTCAGGCCAGCCCGGACTACATTAGACCCTATGTCCTCTCATTTTCCTAAGGGAAAATATTCTTTATAATTAATGTATCTTTCAACTTCTTTCACATATTTTAAGGGTTGGCTATTTCTCCTTTTATTATTATAAAATATGGTTTCTGTGTCTTATCTAGTATTAATGACAGATGTTATCATCTCTTAGTGTTCACCACAATACTATGTGAATGATTGATTGCTATTTACTGAGTTAACTGTCTACTGTAATCATAAAGTTTGGAAGGGATTGAAAAGGCAGAACTATCTGTGAGACAAGAAACACTTGGATTCTAGTCAGTCACAACAGAAAACTGGCAAATATTAATTCCCACATAACAGTGCAGGTTTCTACTTACTCTCTTTTTAAGCATTCATGCCTAAAAACCAAGAAAAAAGAAAAAGAAAAACATTTATAAAGTACAGACACTTGAAGCTGAGTGTGACTGTGTTCAACACTTTAGAACTTCCCCTGCATTCTCACGTGTTTTCTGTCATTTTAGTCCCCCCAGTAGTCTGTGAAGGAAGTGGCATTCCCCTTTTAGGATTGGGAAAACTGAGTAATATACATTACTTTAGCATAGTTATATGCATTTGTCATTGGAATTGTAGGGCTGACATTTTATTTAAACCTGCTTTGGTCTTCTGATACTTTTCTCACTTGACAACTTTCTATTATCTGAAGAAGTCAAACCCAAACTGGATTTGGTGAGACATTCCTGTTCAAGAGGCTGAGGTGAGAGGATTGCCATAACTTACATAGTGAATTCTAGGCCCAGTTGGGATATAGAGTGAAACTCTGTCTCAAAAAAAGGCAAGCCCCCACAAGAGCCCTACTTCCTTCTCCAATACTGGAAAGTTCCACGTCTGGAGTGGCTGTGGGTGATGCCTCTATCCTGGGTCACAGCTCCTGTGTCTTCTGACAACTTAGTTTTGAACATTGACCCTGTGGACTCCAGCTACTCCACTGTCTCTCTGTTCATTTACACAGCTTTCTGTGTGTCCGTCCTAACAGTAGCCACATTTGTACGTTAGCTTGTCTACTTGCTGGCATCCGTGATCTGCTTTTCTTGTGTTTGTTCCACGGTCCCAGTGGGAGTTTTGGATAAGTGTGTACCTCAAACCTCCCACAGCCAGTACAGGTGTTTGAAGACTTCCGTTGTGGAGAAGCTCTACTGTGTGTAGATCTGCAGGATGTTAATATATGTAATAGAATTTTATCCGAAGAGGGGCATCAGAAGAATAAGCTTTCAGCTGCACACCCTTCCAGTTGGATGCTGTTGAGGGACATCTTCTCAAAAGACAGTAAAGCAGGATGTGTTGTTCTTCCACTTCCTCTGCGATGCCGTTGTTCAACTTCTCACATCTCTGTGTTATCTGGTCTCTTGGTTGGCATGTCTCTTGTCTGTTTTTCTTGAGTTTGGCTTAAGAACCATTTAGTTCTTGGTCATCATAGTGTATCCTAAGAGTCGAAAACATTGTGGTCACTACGTACACAGTTACTGAGACAAAGGGAGATGGTGGAAGGGTGAAGGCAAGAGCTAAAGAGAGAGAGAGTACAAACCAGAGAGAACTGTGGCTGAGCACACAACAAGAGACTGGATATAAAATTGGCAGTCATTGGAACATGACATGCAGTCAACCTGTGCCCTCTGGATACCCTCTTTGGAGGCTGTTTGCTGTGTACCAATATGCTCTGCCTCTTCCAGCTCTAACCTATAGGACTTCAAGTTAAAGGCTGAGTGTATGGAGCACTAAGTTACAGGAGCCTTTTGTGTGGTTGCCCATTTCATGCTGTGGATTCACTTTCATGTAATTTGCAGCTTGTTACAGGATCCATAAGGCTGGAAGTGAAGCACTCAGTTATATACTTAGAGTACTCGGGCAGACACAGCAGCATCACAGAGTATCTCTCTCTAAGCTTACATGCCCAAAGGGAGCTGTGGCAGTAACCACAGCCGGGACACAGGTACCGTGTCGTCTGGAGACTTCTCTTGAGGATACGCTGTACTGTGTCCAGATCTATTAGTATATAGACATGAGCAGTAAATTTCATCATAAAAGGAGTATGAGGTGCGTAACTGCTAACACAAAGCATATCAGTTTAGTGACATCCAGGAGAAAACCCAATACAGAATAAGATATGCTCCTGGATCTCTCTAATTGTCACCCTTAATGTCAGCCCTTCAGTACAGGGAGGACCCTGTGTCTCACCCAGGACCTTGTACACAGTAGGAAAAGTTTTGGGGGCCTAATTTTCTCAGACCTTCTACAGGCAAGTAACAGTGGCCCTGGAATGATCCTCTGGAAATTTAAAAATATATGTAAATCTGCATGGTAAAATTTACTAAAAATTAGCTCTTTGAGCTATAATTTCTTTTTTATAAAATAATTCATGTTTCTTTGTCTTTTGTTGCAGTCCTGAAGAATATTCTTACATATAATAAAGAATTCCCATTTGATGTTCAGCCTATTCCATTAAGGTAAATGAGTATTCATATTCATCTTCTCTTACTGTCTTCTTTATACCTGTTTTACAGATACATCTGTTGTCTGTTGTTTTACCCACTTTGGTATCTTTGATATGGTTGATATCAACATTGATAACAATATTTCAACCTCTTAACAATACTCACATCCTGTGGAACAGCTGTGAGGCTTTGTTGGTATATTAAATATTCTAGCTCAGTGTTTAGTTTCTCTCTCTCTCTTCCATGCAGACGGATTTTAGCACCTGGTGAAGAAGAGAATTTGGAGTTTGAAGAAGATGAAGAAGGTGGTGCTGGGGCAGGACCTCCTGACTCGTTCTCTGCTAGAGTTCCTGGTGGGCATCCTTACACAGCACATGCGCTGCTTTATCCAGCAGGACCTTGGAACTTGTGGTGGTGTTTGCTAGTGGAGAGGAAAACCTCTCCTGAGCCCTTGCCAGCTGTAAGCAGAGTTCCATGGCTGGGCCTCTGTCAGTGGATAAACAGGGTGAAAGGATCCTCTGTTAGTGGTCCTCAGAACACATGCTCAGAGATTCACTGAGACTCACGGCTATAAGGTACTGCAGGAGAACACAGGAGCAAAGTTAGCCAAAGGAAGAGGCACATGGACCAAACCAGAGGACAGTGAATGCAGATTCCAAAGCCCTTGCCCTGTGCTTCCAGCCACAAGGGCAGTATTTAATTCCTACTGTAACAAATTGTGGCAGCATTGTGAAAGGTGAAATGACTACTTAGAGATTCAGCACACATGGCTGCTATTGGTAACTGATCAGAGTCATTTTCTACCTACTATAGACCAAAATTATAGGTTTCAGAAGGAAAGAGTGTCAGCACAAGCCATACTGTTCACACAAACAAGTGCAGCGGACCTCTGGCAAACACAGCTGAAGCGCTCGCTTGTGGGCTACACAGTGAATTGCTCAATCCCCATATTAAAGAAAGAACCTCAAGGCACATTTTCCTTTTCTTTAAATTCATTTATCAGATTATCAGTGGGCTTCACCTGGGGCAGTTCAGGTGTTGTAAGATGAAGAGAGCAGATGGAAATCTTCATCAGATCCAAGATCCCAAATGCCAGCCACAGGCCAAGCTCTGTCCTGGCCTGCAGTATCAGCCTGTCTCTGTCTTACATAATCAGTCTTTAACCAAATTGTGGTTGGGAGAAGTAGGCCCAGGTGGGCAGACCCTTATCATTTCCATCATCTAAGGGGAATGAAGGGTATAGAGTGAGCCTTTTCTGTTTGTGGAAGAGCTTGGGTGAGGCTCTTCCCTCCCTGTGAATATAAACAGCTTTAGGGAAATTACACATAGTAGCCGTTACTGCTGACAGCCCTTCTTGGGCACAAGACATCATTTCTGGTCTGTTTTGCTTCTGAAAACACATGCTCGTTTTTTTGTTTTGTTTTGTTTTAATTTTATTAGATTTATTCATTTTTTTAAAATGTCATGTGTGAGTGTTTTGCCTACATGTATGTGTGTATGTGCACCACATGCATGCCTGGTGCCTGTACTACCACTGGCCACTACCACTATTAAGTACAATTTTCTATAGGCTTTTTTAAAAGCACAGACTGAAGAAAGGGACTGAGAAATTTGACTGTGTTAGCATGAAGTTTCTCCTAGAAGACACCATTACAGAGCAGAGTCATCTGAACAGCCTGAGCTGTGGTCTGTGTGTTGGACGGCAGCAGCGCAGGCTGTCTCAGGGAGAACGATTAGAGAGGTGTGTGGGGTGTGGACGCAGATGGGGCCCTAGCATGCTGGTTTGTTTCCTTCATGCTCTGGTGCTGCCGACATAGGTGTGTCCGTATGGTGACATTCAGCAAGCTGCATTTCAAATTTAGGCATTCAAAATGTATAGTTTATGTTTTAGTGCAATGTTTTTTTAAAAGAAAACCACTATTAAGCTCTTTATAAGACATACAACCAGAGCTTTTTCTAATGTGTTAGAGATCTCCTACAACTTAATAAGGAAAGAACATTTCAACGGAAATGTCGGCAAAATAAAGGAGAAAAACCAAGTGCATGATCTAATAGAAAGCTGTGACTCCCTGTTAGCTGTCAGAGACCATACAAGTGATGGCTAGGTCAATGCCTCACCACACCTAAATTGATTCAAGTTTCATCTGAGAAACAAAGTGCCTGAGGATTTCAACAGCACTAACGTGGCTGCACTGTTGGCAGGGACAGAACTGGAACATCCACTGTAGGAGCTGATGTTGTAATTAGCACAGACCATGTGTCTTAATAATTCCTGTTTGAGAGAAGTTTGTACCAGAATATGTTCACCAGTGTGTATATAGTAGTATTAAAAAAAAAATTAAAAATTGATCAACTCAGCTGTCCATGAACAGAAGATAGTGCATTAATTTCATCATTTATCTAATAAATTTTATATAGTTGCATGAACCTTTTTGCAGAAGAACACAACTAAATGTAAGTACTCCCATCTCTTTCCTAAGATTTCCAAGGTGTGTCTTACCCTTCTGAAGTTTGTCTGAGTTCAGTGAGACGCACTCATCTGTAGGTGCTGCCTGTACCTGTAACCAGACAGTCAGAGGCCATGCAGACAGTCTTGGGAATTTTTGTGTGTGTGTTCAGAATTACTCCTGTCCCATTGAGTTTCGTGAATGAACACTGCAGTGAGGCCATCTGCCACTCTTCATTTTCTGTGTTGTCTTGGTATTTAAACTAGGGAGTAAGGATAGGAGCTAGGTGTGGTATTTTGTGCCTATCATCTAGCACATGGGGACTGAGCTTGGAGGGTTGCCTTGAGTGTGAGGTCAGGCTGGGCTATAGGATGAGACCTGTCCCCCAAATCAAACACCAAACCCACAAAAAAAGTTAACACATTTTAAAACTATTGTTTTTAATAGCATTATTATAATATTCATATAAAATTTACCTACTGTTTGGTGATTCTTGATTTATAGAGAATCTATCTAGAATTTATAAGTTTTTGATTTATAAAGTGGTGACATCCGTGACCACCTTCCAGTTTACAACATTTCCATTGCCCTCTACCCCCAGTTTCCTCAACACCTGTTCACTGTCAATCAGATGTTCATTTTGGAAGGTACTGAATCATGATCTCCAGATTCTTCATTATTGAAAGTAGGATAGTACATTGCTGAACAGAAAGGAAAGATACCAGCCGAAAATCCTACCTAAGTATTGTGTTCTGTATGTGGTTTAACTTACTGCACACACACTGAATTAAAATTGACCATTTTCTTGAGGGTTTGGGATGCTGCTCTCTTGGGTGGGTTTTAGTTTTGTTTTATTTTGTGTTTTTCGAGGGGGGTTGTGTGTAGTATATGCGTGCCTGTTGCGTGCCCCTAAGTTGTGGGTACATGTGTCCATGCACACAGATTTGCAGGCCAGAGCAGACTGTGGCATGTACTCAGCTGCAGCAGCCTCTGCTTTATGCCTGGAGGCAGGCTCTGAACCGGACTCTCAGCATCTGGGATTGGGCCTCCTCTGCCCTCCTCCCCCTGTGCAGTCATGTGCAGCTGTTTTCACAGGTGCTGGGTGTTCAAGGTCAGCTTGCAGAGAAAGCACACTGACCCACTGAGCCAGGTGTCCAGCCTTTAGCTTTACAAATGTAATTGGTGAATGGAAATGTTTCAGACACTCAAATCACTCTTACAGTTTGATGTTGCCATTCCCTCTAGTACTGACTTCTAAGAAAATATTATGCAGAATAGGATGAGGAATAGAGTAGGAAATTAGGCTTTAATAATCTAATAATTGAATCTATGAATACTAAGCTATAAATTAGTAGTAACTGAAGGATTTTCTGGTCTACTCTCAAACTTCTTAAGCTTCAGGATAACAAAATACTTAAAAATTTTTCTGTCCTTTTTCTACAAGGTCATATTGAGATATGAGGTACATCTTTACAAGTGCACTGAATGTATCTATTCTGTGGACATGCTATATTATTGATTTCATGGTAGCTTAGAATTGGGCTTCCTTGAGTAACATGAATTTTTAACATGCTTGCCTTAATAATTCTGCTTTTATGGTGTCTGTGGAGTATGGAGTGCAGGTTTATCTTGGATGTAATTAAATATATAGTCACAGAGAATAACACCAAGCTAGGTGTGGTGACACTTGCCTATAATCTCCATTCTCAGGAACCTACGGACATCCTAAAAAACAAAAAAGGAATGATACAGTGTTTGAGAGTGCTAGGAAGCAAACTGCACTGCCTGCCTGGTTGCTAAGTTACAGGAAGCCTGTGTCTCTTCACTCTGGAATTGTCGCTGGCCTAAGTTTTCTTGTGGTTTCTCTGTTGCCAGGCACTTTATTGCCCCGGTTGCCGTCCGAACCAGGGATGACGTTACTCACTATCAGAATTGAGAGAATCGGTCTGAAAGATGCGGGGCAGTGCATCGATCCCTACATTACAGTCAGCGTGAAGGGTGAGGAGCTCTGGGGCTGGTTTCTCTTCTGCAGATGTCATACTGCCTTCCACTTGGAACAGTTGTTCTTAGAGCGGTGGCTCCCATGTCTGAAGCAGCTCATTGTAATTCGTTCTATAATGATGGAAGTCCCTGGAATTGGTCTTTACTCCTTCAGAGAACGCTTCTGATAGATTTAATAAACAGTGTTAATGTATAGCTTAGACTCACTTTTACTTTTGAGCTTGTCTTTGTTTCTTTTTATATTTCATACTCCAGACCCATCTAGGGAGCTGTCTAGCCATGCCCAGTCCCCTTAGCAGCAGAGACAGTGTCCAGGACACAGAATTAGCCTCCCCTTCCACAGGGATGTAGTTGAACAGCCCTCTGTTTCCTACGGCAGGTCTCTGTCAGGTGGGTGCTGCAGTGGAGGGTGGAAGTAAAGGCCGGGAAGAGGGTCTGTCCAGACATCTAGACTCTGGGAGCCCTTGCAGGACAGGAAAGAAAGTTGTCAGAGTTAGAAAGTGTGAAGAGTGGCCACACGGTTCAAGTGTTTTGTTTCTGCCGTACCTAGTATACAGGACTTTCTTTTCAATGCATTTAGTCTTAAAAGTAATTTTTAGGTGTCAGGCATGATGAAGCATGCCTGTGATCCCAGTTTCTAGGTAGCTGAGGCAGGAGACTCACTTGAGCCCAACTTTGGGGAACACACAACAAGATACTATTTAAAAAAATTAATAAGAACAGTTATTATTGAATCAGTAAGGATAAAGTCATCATTATCTAGAAATAAATCCACAGTTAATGCAATTGGTTACCATTAAGCTGCAGTTTGAAGCTAACCAAAGAACCAGATGTGGGCTCAAAGAAAATGGAGGCAACTTGCATCGTTTGTAGAAATAAACTCACACCCATAGGTTCATTAGTAACAATTAAGCTA